>NC_055967.1:15676683-15686683 GCF_018492685.1 Alosa sapidissima | reverse complement strand
GCGCTGGGAAATCAGCTCCTTGGCTCCACTAGCACACTAGCACACCGGCAGCATTCAAACAGAGTCTCTTTTTGGACGCAGCACATGCAGCACCATCCTCTAAACACATTTCACGGAGGAGCTTCAGAATCGACCCAGATAAAAACACCCTGGCTTCTCTGACCTCTGCATCTCAGTCACGGAGGAGGAGGAAGACGAGCGCTGGAGGGCAGAGGGCCAGATGAAGAGGGCGTTACCAAAAAACAAAGAAAAAAACAACAAACAAGATGGAGTAGAATACAAACAAGAAGGTGAGATATGGTAGGTAAGCATCCCTGTCCCCCGTTCCCCTCCGAGAATATTATCAGTAATCACATCGCTGTCAGCCTCCGCATCTGAGCTTTGATTGCTGTTTTTTGGTTGCCTCTGCCCCATAAAGGGCCAGGCAGTGGTGAGTGAATATGGCCACTGCTGCCCATCTAAATAGCCTAAAATGAAATTAGAGGCTGCTGAGAGCTCTCCATTCATGCAACACCTGGAGTAATCAGGGAGGGGGAGACTCAATGTTCTCTACAATGAGCTCAGAGGAACCCGTGGGCACATGAGCAGCCTTCTGATCACAGAGAGTGCACATTTTCATCCACTATTAAAGAAAGTCCTTGTTTGAACTGCTAGACATTAATACCAATACCTCTAAGAGCCATATGTGTGTGTGTGTGTGTGTGTGTGTGTGTGTGAATGTGTGTGTGTGTGTGTGTGTGTGTGAATGTGTGTGTATGTGCATGCATACGTGTGTCTGTGTTTTAGTGAGAGTATCCCTTTGCAAGTACACATCTGTGTGTCTGGTCTGTAGCTCGTTCAGTCATGTCTGACTGAGGCACGCTGAGACGAGCGGGCGATGACCCACATCTTGTCCTATACACAGGTAGACCACTGCACCGCACCGCACATCTGGCAGCAGGCTCCACTCGCCTATTTCTGCTCCTCAGTCTCGCTGATCAGGAGAATTCATGCATGCATATACAGATACACACACACATGCATGAACACACACACACACACACACACACACACACACACACACACACACACACACACAGAGACAGACAGACAGTTTCATGCTGTCCTGTGGCAAGAGCAGCTGCTTAAATGAATCTTTAATGCATGCCCATATCAGCATTATCCCAATGCCAGATGCACCACTAGAACTCCTGATGGAGCAGTTCATAGTTGCCATCAGTCATAATCTGTCCACCTAACCCCATTCATCCTGAATATCTTCTGCTGTTTCAACAGTCTGGGAGATTGAGGCCTAGCCTGTTCTTTTTGTTGCTGCTGTTGTTGTTGCTGCTGCTGCTGTTTTACTCTGCCTGCTGGTCTGACAAATTATTACATCATCCTGCAAGCACACTGAGGATATCTGAGTTTGAAAATTGTTACAGAAGACAAAATTACTACATTACTTTCCAAACATCAATTCCTCTGGTGCCAAGCACCAAAAACACCAGTCATATAATCCTTGTGTGACTTAGTTCTGAGTCTCTTTTACTACAATCAAGAGCGATGTTAATACTCTCAACTAATGACTTTCTGTTCAGTAATTTAGCGAAAGGCAGAGAAATGAAAAAGTTAGTCTGGGAACTGGAGCGTTTGGGGAAGACAAACAGAAAGAGACCTGCAAGCAGAAACAGAATCAATTATGTCTAATTATAACTAACTGAGAGGAGAATCGAAAAAAATACAACTTCCCACATTCCTGCAATGGCTAGAGGAGTCATAGCTTGCACTGTATTTGTGCTACTAGATAATAGTAAAAGTAAAGGAATATAGTGATTCACACAACATACAGTATTGCATATAAAACCCTATTCTCACAGGCAAGGACTGATTTCCTCCAGAGCACTGAATTAAAAAAAAAATACCAATGTTCAATGGACTCTCAACCTATCCAATGTTCAATGGACTCTTGTATCTATCAACCTATCCATTTCAAGTGTCATCTGAAAAGCAGGTCGGCCTTATATATCTTTGAAAATAATTAACAGTCCTGTTTAATGTCACCTGATATCACAGACGGCATCCCTTTCCTTCATATGAAAACTCCCTCTCTCTCAATATTAAAGAGCGCTGGAAAGGGCGTATGGTCAAAATGGGTGATGTGGAACTGTGAATCTGGTCATTCCCATCTCTTAGCTCTCCCATGAGATCACATTTAATAATGCCACAGCGGACGCTTCTTATATCTCTTCAAAGTTCAGACAGGAAAACCTGGAGCTTTGCCATGACTAGGCCATACAAATGAACACAACATCGCCGGCTTTGAAATACCTGCCACCACTCTTTTTTTTTACACGTTTTTCCCATATATTAAGGTCATCTTCTGGCACCCTCCCGTTATTTTTCCCAGAAAACATATCATTTTCATGTCCAGCAAACCTTATAATGAATATCACATATCCATTAGTTTTTTATGTTTATCTGACATTTTCCAAGTTTGCAAGACTGTATGAAATATATCCTTCACATACAAATCACTCACTTCATACAATTTTAACTCATGTGTCATAAAACCTGCCAACCCAAAATCTGAGACCTGTTTGAAAGGTAAATATTGCCAGGTATGCTTTTAGATACACACACACAAAAAAAATCACAGTGCATCAGAGGTGTTAAAAGCGAGGGCGGTGGGAGTTACCGTTTGGCGGAGGTCAGATGGCGAGGATGGGCCTGGTCTGGCTGAGGGAGAGGAGGACGCCCAGCTGGGCCACAGGAGAGAGACGAGCTGCCGTGTCTGTGGAACAAAGACGAGAGAGCCACCATTAACGCACGGCCATTTCAGAGGCACTTGACCAGTGCAGTCCCTCTGGGCGTGCCTCTATACTTGGATGTGTGTGCAGGGAACAGAGTAAATGAGCGCATATCTGTTTGTTTGTGAGTGTGTACATGTCCATGTGTATTAGTGTGTGTGCGTGTGTGTGTGTGAGAGAGAGAGAGAGAAAGAGGCAGATAGAGTGTGGTGGGGGAAGGGGTAATTGTCTGCATGTGAACGTGGCTGTGCACTGTGTGTGTGTGTGTGTGTGTGTGTGTGTGTGTGTGTGTGTGTGTGTGTGTGTGTGTGTGTGTGTGTGTGTGTGTGTGTGTGTGTGTGTGAATATGGATGCAGGCATGTGCAGAATGGTGAGCTGCCCTTCGGATCCCTCCAGTGCGGAGACTTGGGACTCTAATTCAGATGGACTGGAGGAGGCAGCGCTGCTCTCCCCCCTGAGGATGGACGCTTATGAGGAATATCCAGGAACAGTTGCTAAGAGAACGGCTGTGAGCGCATCACACACATACACACACACACACACACAACTATACACACACACAAACAACTATACACACACACGAACATACTGGCTCGCACACACACACACAAAGAGACCCACACAGAATGGTGTAATTGGCTTCCGATGAAGGGCCATAAAGATACATCACGCAGGCAGTGAAGCGCCAAGCAGACAGCTAACTAAGCCACTGGCAACCCTTAGTCTGACATATACACATACATACACACACACACATACACCACACATACACACACACACACACACACACACACACACACATGAACAACACACACACACACACACACACACACACACACACACACACACACACACACAGACACACACACATGAACAACACACACACACACACAAATGAACAACACATACATACACACACCACCCACACAAAACATACAAGAGAACAAACAACATTCAATATACGTAGACACAAGAATCTTCCACAGAGTCCTCCCCCAACATCCATACACAAAAGCACTGGCTCAACATGAAGCAGCACATGCTGTTAAAAGCACCCCCACAGTAGACATAGCACATAGACACACTGTTCCCATGTTCCATGGCCAGTCGTTCATTGAGCGCAGCTTAATTGACACTGCACTGATTTTTTTGTTGTTTTAAAATACATACATTTTAACATCTATGACCGCCCCCACACTCGCACGTCTGTCAACCATCTGTGTAATGCAGTCCTAAATGTCCCCCTCCCCCCTGCTGTGCCATAAACTTGTTACAGCAGAGTTTTCCATATGTACTTTAATTCTATTCCATTCCAACTGGAGTGGCACAGGACTAGTTCTTACCATAAGAAGAAAGAATCATACAACTAGAATGAAACATGGCGGTGTGCATGTGTGTGTGTGCATATGTGTGTAGGGGTGGGTGTGTGTGTGTGTGGTGGTGTGGTAGTGTGGGTGCGTATACAGTATGTGTGTGTGTGTGTGTGTGTGTGTGTGTGTGTGTGTAGGTGTGTGTGTGTGTGTGTGTGTGTGTGTGTGTGTGTGTGTGTGTGTGTGTGTGTGAATGTGCACGCATGCTATTACGCACACTGGCATTTATGTGAGCTACAGTGTTGAGTAAGGTCACGTCTTATTAAAAATCCATCAAAGGAAACCCATAATAAACCTTCACAGCCTTGTTGTAAAGTGAAGACATTTGATAGTGTCACTCTGCAGTTGTTCAGTGAACTGCACCTCTGTCAGAGAGCACTCTTTCTTTCCCTCTCTTTCCCTCTCTGCCTGTCCCTCTGATAAGGCAAATCCACTCACATCTGCACAAAGGGAAAATAATGAAGTTTTATGACATAAAACTCCAGAGAGTGAAATCCAAACCCACAGTAAATATATATATATAAAGGAACAGTTAGCGTTAGAAGTGGTCAGAAAAGGATAAGATATATTTAATTCACTTTTTAAAGATCCTGTACTGATAGGATGTGACAGTTTCTTCACAGACTTAGGGGTGGTGGGGAAAAAAGGAAACATAAAAAAAAGGAAAGAAGTGGTAGACTAAGTCGAAGGGCTGGAGGAGAGAGAGAAAGGAGCATCTTCACAGGGGAGAGCTATTTCTGAATAGGCTGGAGGGGTCTTGGAGGCAACAGCCAAAGCCCTTCTCATTATTCACAAAGGCGCTGGAGGCCACAGGAAATGGCACACTTCATTTTTCTTGTCAAAATCCATCTCTGCTAATGGCGGCTGCGCAGTCGGCGGCAGGACGGAGGGGGTAGCGCTGACGCCTGCGTACCGAGTAACCATAAGAAGCGGGGTCCTTTTAATGCTCCTTACCTTTCTTCCCCCTTTCTACACAGGCCCTGACCAGGCCACCTAAACGGCAGAGAGGCTTTCAAAGGTAAACCTTCAAGGAGGCCTGAGGGTCTAGTCAACCCCCTGTGTAAAAGCCGCAGTGTCTTGTCTTTGGTATGCAACGGACTGCTCCTTCTCAGTCTCGCCACCACTGACAGTTTTTCCCTATTTCACCTGCCTGCATTAATTTCCACCCGCTCTGCCTCTCTCTCTCTCACTCTCTCGCTCTGTGTTTCTCCCTCTCCCTTTCTCTATCCATCCATCTTTCTCAATCTAGCCCCTCTCTCATTCACCCCCCCCCCCCCCCCCCAAATTCTCCTGAAATTGGGTGTCCCTGCCAGCAGGTTTTTTTTAACGATCTAGTGTGGGAGCGAGTAACGGAGGGAGGATCAGGTGGGCGAATTCCACGCTGATTGAGTTGGCATTCCGGGGGCCGGCAGCCAGGCCGTAATAGCGGGAGAGCATGCGCCGTGCGCCACGGCCGCCGTCTACCTCGGCTGCTGCCTGCCGCTGCCTCCTAATTGGCCCAAATGCATTGTTCTAATGGACTGCAGCAGCTGTGACTTTTTACCGCCATATGCCCAGCCCAAAGACCGAGAGGCGACACCGGACAGACGCCATCATGAGGTCCATCATTGGCACCGCACTGTCACCCATCCCCACACACCCCTCCCTCTACACACACACACCTGTTGGGTAGTCACTGGTATTCTCAGAAGTTTGGTGTTTGTGCCCCCCCCCCCCCCCCCCCCCCCCCCACTCCTGCCCATAGGCAGATAAAGACGTGTACATTATGGGATTACGCATCAGTGGAGGATTAGAACTCATGAGCAACATATGGAGAAGCCCTCATCTCCCAGCTGCTGCTGCTGCGCCTCTCACTGTTGTTATCACCATGGCGTTCGGGCGGGGCTTCAGAGAGCGCCCAGAACGCTCGTAATCACCACATCTTGTGTAACGCATATATCTACGCTCGCTGATGTGCGTGTGTGTGTGTGTGGGTATGTGTGTGTGTGTGCGTGTGTGTGTGTGTGTGTGTGTGGCTGATTTTAACTGCCGCTTTGAAAGCCATCCATAACTTCATGGTCAGATTTATGAGACGGTTATTATGAGGACACTCCTGCAGAGGCGAGGGGAGACGTGGGGATGCGCTGGGTGAAACTGCTTTTGTGTTTGACCTCGCCCGCTGTAGCTTCTGCCCAACAGTGCGGTCATGTCGACTCCCGCTAACACACATGCTCAACTCATTGTGTGTGTGTGTGTGTGTGTGTGTATGTGTGTGTGTGTGTGTGTGTGTGTGTGTGTGTGTGTGTGTGTGTGCATGTGTGTGTGCAGTAGGAGTGGATGAAATAGAAAGTAGAGTAATTGGATGAAAGCACCAAAACACGGAGCTGGCTCCAATCGCTCTACATGCAAAATAAGTGCATGAATAAATAAATGAACATGTGATGGGAGCACAGCCCCAGAGAAAACGGGTCTGGAGCGCAGAAATCAGGCCACACGGCGGCAGCTTCCTGTAAGGCACAGATAACCTCAGCTCACTGTGGTCAGGGGGTCCTCATTTGAACAGCTTGCTTGCCGTGCACTTTGCACTGAGAATGAGGAGCTGCCACTGACTTGGGGGAAGGAGAGAAAGAATGAGAGAGAGAGAGAGAGAGATGAAGAGGGGAAGAGAGAGGGACTGGGGGTGAGTGAGAGGGGAAAAGAGAGGAAGAAAGAAAGAGTGGGGTTAGCAGGAGGGAAATGTGAGAGGACAGAGAGACAGAGAGAGAGAGAGAGAAAGAGAGAGAGAGAGAGCAGAGGGAAAAATGATAAAATGATTGCATCCACAGTGGTCTGCCTCCATGTGCCATGTGCTGCAGAAGAGAGAATGCTGAAGAGCTGAGGTAAAAATCAGTGATCAAAGGCTTTAGATAAGCCCTTATTTTAAAGCTAAGCAATGGTTTGAAGAAATTATTCTAGAAAGGTAACGGTTTTAGTTTTCATTGTGCCTTCTGTGTGTGTGTGTGTGTGTGTGTGTGTGTGTGTGTGTGTGTGTGTGTGTGTGTGTGTGTGTGTGTGCGTGTTATCTGTTGCAGGAACATAGGTACTGTACATAGGCATGTGCACCTCAAACAGAAAAGAAAATATCAGGATATAACTAGATATGGGTGACAGTAGCAAGATGATATTTACAATATAAGAGGTCATCAGTGTTCAAATCCCTGGCGCACTGACACAAAAGGCTAGCTATTTATGGTATCAAATCTTTGGTCTAGCTAAGTCTGCCTTGCCAGAAATCTCCTTCTCTATGTATGCTAAATCCCATCGGTGTACCTTTGGCTGCCTGATTAAAAATGCTTCAGGGGAAGCAAAAAATATCAGAAACATAACTGCCATCAGTGAGCTTCCACGCTCTTTGAAGTTTCTCTCTCTCTCTCACTCTGCACATTCAGGGGAAAAGTGCTATCTATGCCTGAGCGAGAGCAGAGGACGTAGCGTTTAAAATGTGCTCGGGTTTTTGACCCAATTATCTCCCTTTGTCTTGGAAAGAAAAAGCTCCTGTGCCCAGCGCTTACACATGCATCATTCCAGGCCCTCCTCTGTTTTCACAGCGCTGAGTGATTAAAGATTTAATTAGCTGAGGACCTTGCTTCAGGGAGACTCGTAAATCTATATTGATATTTCCAGAGAGCGTTTTGCAACTTTCCGAGGGTGTCTAATGGTATTTCCCCCGAGGCTATGGTTTGTATTGTCATTTGGGATGAGGAATTAAATATGGCAATACCAAAAAAACAATGATCTGATATCTCTAACTACATGGCTTGTAGTTACAGATATCATGCGTGGCATACGTGTTACGATTTCTCAGATTTTCTCATATATTATATGAGATACTTTCTGAGTCTGAACTTGGCAAAAAAGAAAATCCCAAAGTCAAAAGTAAGTGCCAAGTTTATGAATAATCCTGAAATTCAATATGCTCAAGAAACACAAAAGCTGTAGAATATGCCAGTAATTTCTTACAGCATTTGCAATTCATGAATAATGATTCCAGATTTATATTTGCACACCGACTGGGACTTTGAAGTATAACTACATATCCTCCACATACCGACTGCGAAAAATAAAACAGTTTACCGTTTACTAAACGATAAGCCAGCAATTAACTCAAGCCAGGCGATATTGCTCTGGGAGCTCCCAAACATAATCGTAAAGGAGCGCGACACAACTCAGGGCACCTCTTTAATGCTCCCTCTCTACCTGCAGCCTCGTCTTCCTTGCTGTATGAATATTTCAGCAGCCTGACTCCAGCCTCTTGGCAATGTCAGACGAGAAAACGCACCCTGATGGATACCTGTCTGCAGCTTCATCTCCCTGTAGCTCGTCTTCACACAGACTGCGTGACAGAGTGCTGACGAGAGAGAAAGAGAGAGAGAGAGAGAGAGAGATAGTAGGAAGTTCCTCGAGTCATCAGAACACCCTACTCCCCCCACCCCCACCACCCGGCTCAGATCTCACAAAGAAGGCATGACAGAGCCATGGTGAGATGGGCCTGCCATCTTTGAAGCCTTTTGAAGGTGATGGGTTCTGAAGGCTGCTTTTTTTCCTCAAACCAAGGATTTCTGACAGTCGGCTATATGGCTGGGCAGCAGCTCTGTACTGTATTGTGTCCTTCATAAAGGCACATAAAGGATTCTATATTACAGTGTTCTATATTAACCCATTTCACCCCATCGGTCACAATTGTGACCGAAAAAAAAAAATGTACTTATAAGCCTCTAAAACTGTAACTGGGGAATATCCCAATACTCTTTCAGTAAATATTGAAACAATAGAGTGTTTCAATGAAATGTGTGCAGTGTCAAATGTTTTGAGTAAATTGTCACATGACCAGAGCTGTTTACTTCCTGGTTGCACCTTGAGAAGAGGATGACGCCCTCACAGCTCCCAAATAAAAGGTTTTTAAAGTGTGTTTAAATGTTAAAATAAACATAGGACAAATATTTTTTGTACACATGGTCTTTAAGGTGTCTAGTTATGATATATACATTTATAATTATTCAAATGTTTTTGCAGAATGAGTAGAGTTCACAAGTTGCGAGATATGACGCAGAATATATGCGGCCGCTGCCTGTCACAGCTGCTTTTTGTTTACAAAATGTAGCCTATGCATTATGTAGGCTAAAGAAGAGAAATCTATTGTGCATAGGCTAATACTTGAAGTAGGCTAGTCACATAAGTGCGCACTTGAAATTGACCTAGCCTACAGTATTTGTATGTGTGCTTCAAATAAACACATTTATCTGTTTTCAACGTTATGTACCAGAAATAGCTATAGAACCCCAAATCTGGTTTGCGTTAGAGAGAGAGAGCATGCACAAACTTTATGGTAGGCTACCAGCCAATTCAGTAGGCTAACTCAAGACTTCAAGATCATACAACGTTTTCAAGCAACAAACAAAATACTAACATTAATAACAGTGAAGTTGTTCGTTTTTTCATGGTTTATTTTTTCCAAAAGCATCCTCTCCCCATGTGTCGCATTTACGTAAGGAGCTTGGAACAAAGTTGGGTTTTCTTCGTTTTCATTTTCTCTAGGCATATATGCTCAGCAAATATCAGCGAGCTCAGCAGGTCATGAAGGCTATCAATGAACAGAAAACCATGTTGGCTAACAATTTATTAAATACTCCTGTTATTGTCGTCAACGACGTCGCTGTAGGCTACTGCCTTTTCAGCGCCTTCTGCTTATGATGATCCAGTCTTCTGAATTCGTTTGTCCTTGCCATGCAGTTGGAGGCTAACGTGTCTCTTAACGTTCCCTTCAGGTGTTCTATCAAAATGTTGTATGCCCTCATGGACAGTAGCTCCGTGATGTCTGCATCTTTC
>NC_055967.1:14926683-14949183 GCF_018492685.1 Alosa sapidissima | reverse complement strand
ACACACACAGACACTAAATCATTCTTTGTTTTTCTCTCTTTCATATGTGAAGCATATTCCCTATATAACATATCTACATTTATTTCTGAATAACGATATTCTGTATACTGTATAGAATGTTCTTTACAACAAGTACAGAAAGGTTTCAGAAAAGCCTTGCAGGGCAGAATTCAGAGGTCTTGTTAGATTGATTGCTCAGGCTTTGTGTAGAGTCCTTGGCATCTGGCGCACATTACTTAAAGGTGTGTGTCAGTCTTTTTTTTCAAACTTCATGACATTTTTATTACAAACACATGAGCACACTCTCTCTCTCTCTCTCCTCTCTCTCTCTCTCACTCTTTCTCTCTCTCTCTCCACCTTCATGGGCCTCATTTCTCTAGTCCAGTCAGGAGAATGTAGAGTGTAAGTGAGAGAGAAGAAAGGAAAAGAGAGATAGACAGAGTGAGGTTTATAAAAGAGGGATGGAAATACTCTATATAGTGAAACCTTAAGTTAGTATCAGCAGCTACAGTAACACTGTACCATGAAGTTGTTTTCCAGTATAGTGATGCACATATACTCTCTCTTTCTCTACTGGTGTGTGTGTGTGTGTGTGTGTGTGTCTGTGTGTGTGTGTGTGTATGTGTATGTGTGTCACTGTGTGTGGGAGTGAGGTGACACTGAAATCCAGTAATCATTGCCAGATATATTTTTTGTATGATGTGATACTTGGTCCCTCCCCTGCAGGGAAAATTACAGTTTAATTTTTTTTTTTTCTACGATACAGAATGATTGCTTACGCCACTCCAAAATTCATACAGAATGATTTTTCACACGCATATAACATGTCTGTGTAAAACAGAGGAGTGCTCTGTTTCTAAGCCAGTATCCTGGGCTGTCCCACACAGCGGTTTGGCTTTCTGTTACAAGTTTGAACTCATGGATTCGGTAGAACGGTGTTAGTGTGACTGATGACGCTGGTTTTCCTGGAGTTGGGTCTCGGTTGGCGTACATGTCCAACTAACAGGCCCCACATGACTCATATTACTACTGTATCATTAGTTCCTGATTCTGAGGGCTCTTTTAAATACACATATATTGTCAGAGCTCTCAGCAACCCTCTGAGTTTCTCTTTACACCTGAGACAGCAGCAGGCCGTTGTTCCTGCACAGGCACTTTACATACTCTCCCGTCAAATTAGTGATCATAAAAGAGACGATTCCTCACCTTCCCTTAGGGCATTTGGCCTGATGAAACCTGTGATGCAAATGTCCTAATTTCCAAGAAAGACACACCTTTAATGGCCTTATCCGTTAGTGTGCGTCTGCTCTCCCCAGAAGGTGAAAGGGGAGAATGTGCTGCAGTGCCTGAAGGAACCTTCTGGAAGCGTAATTAAAGCACCCTAGCTGTCCCTTCCACTCCCTCAGAGGGGAACTATCTCTGTGTGTTGTTAAGTCTGTGATTAAAATAATGGATGACAAACACAAAGATGAGAATATGTGCGTCAACAGAAAATGAACAGTATTAATTAACGGGTGATTAAGAGTGAGATGCTAATGAAATTGCACAGTACACTATAACATGGCCCCCAGGGGAGTCCTCTTTTGATGGGGATGATGGGACAGCTGGCGCTGACAGCCTGTCACAAGAAGATGCGACTCCATGTTGCACGTCGCATGGGCAACAGCTCTGTCATGATTTGTCCTGAGTGACAAGTTTGAACCGACTGAAGTAACGTGAGCACAGACTAATCAGAGGGACTTTTGTGTGGCATCATTTTGGCACGGGCTCATTTAGAAACATAACAAAACAAAACAAAACACAGCTAACAACATTGAAAAGTGTGATGTAATACAACGTAATATATAGCACTGCAGCTCGTAAAAGGCCCTCCCATGCTGGGCCTGTTTAGTGGATTAGAGCTCTTCTATAAGACTGTGATTGGTGTTATAAGTGGATCTGAAACTATACTGGCAAACACTGGTAAATTCTAACTGAGGAAGTTCTTTACAATTTTACTGTTGATGTTTGTGGCAGTTCCCATAATGCTAATAACAGTGAGAATGGCATCCAGTCTACCAAGTAAATAAAAAGCTGGATTCCTATAGCTTTCTGGATTCACAACTGACAAACGAGGGCAGAAATCAGTCCCCAGGACACAATGCATGTCCAGAGAGCGACGTGAGCCAGTGCCCACACAGAGAGCATCACTCATTCATGAGTCACCACTGAAAGGGCTGGTGCGTTATTCATGTGGCAACAGGTGGTAACATCAATTGTGTGACAGAAGCCTCTGGAAGCTTCTATCCCCTTGTCCCTGTACAATGTATCCAGACTGGGAGAGTGGAACATTTTCAGAGGACAGATTTAGTTTGTGTGTTTGTGTGTGTGTGTGTGTGTGTGTGGGGGGGGGGGGGTGTATGTGTAGAAGTGAGGGCACTTAAATGAATGTCCAATTACATCATATCTCCCTGTCGCATAGTCACACCAATCCTCCTTCAGCTGCCTCCTGTCTACCTGAGTGCCACAGCCAGTGAGGCACGATGAACAGTCGGTGCCTACCCACCCACACAGGCTGCTTCCGGCCAATTTCCCCCACATGGCTCTCATACAGTATCTGTGGGGTAGTGGTGTATGTGTGTGTGTGTGTGTGGGGGGGGATGATGGCTGTGTGATGAGACTGGAGGGATGTGATCGAGACCCCAGCGTGACAGGGCTGTAGCAGTGGAAGCGAGGGCCATCACACAGGAAGGACCACACTGTGACAGGGACACTGTTCAAAGCAGCAGCGCAACGTCAATCATTAAACAAAGCTTCCAAATGCCACTCTGATAACCTTTCAAACTGTCCCTTTTCAGAACAGAGTAAATGTTAGTGCCTCTGCAAAAATGCTTTCCCTCTACAATTATTGAAGGTTAGGTAAAATATCTTCCAGATGCTCTGTGGGTGTGACGCATGTGTTGGAGTGAAAAACTCCCTCCTGGACCGATAAACACACCCTTCACACAGTAAGACTTAATGTGTTTAGCAAGTCCAGGTCCTACCAAAGAAAACTAGCACTATCTATGACTCAAACAGGTGACACATAGGCACTCCAATAGTTTGATAGTAGTCACCAGAAATAAATGCAGGGTTTAAAAAAGGTTAGAGATTTCTAGATAACTGCCACCCAATCCCACATTCTACAATCTTCCAAAGAAGGACAAACCTCGCTCAGTTTCCTGATCTACAATTTCTCTCATGTACTTAATTAATGCCCTGTTCACAGCTTGATTGGCTGGGATTAGGTTGGCCTGTCTTGCAGTGACGCACTTGTTAAAGGAGATGTGGGAATGATTCGTGGCTATAAGCCTCAGATCAGTTGAGCAAATTTTAGTGGATTTTCAGCTTTTCTGCAAAGACGTCTCCATGACACTAAAAGCAGAAGTTGAACAAGGAAGTTTCTTATTAGGAAAAGGGGGAAATAGTTCATAGCTCTCAAGTGAGAGCAGCCATGATTGACATGACAATACTCTATCAGTGCATCTGCTGTCTCGCCCACATCATGGGGGCATAGCTGAATGAAAGGTGTTGAATGGCTGTTCCGCCATGACCTTATCCCTCACTGGAAAAGACACACCTGTTCCCTAAGAAAAGTGTGCAAGGCTGCAGGTGTTGAAAAACAGGTTTCCGGCGTTATGCAATGAGAACTCTACCGTTTAATGCTGGGCCAGTGGACCTTAATAACGGTTGGTGTCTTAAATCAGATTATGAAGAATAGATATGCGACAAGGGTTCCTGGTATCGCTACAGATTTACATACGTATGTGAGCATAATATTCTAAAAGAAACCTCAAGATGGGCCTCAGAATCTAACATATAAATAATGCTGCTGACTTCCTGTATGGGGACAGTGTCCATGTCCATCCCTGATCATGTCCATTCCTGGGTCTGCAGGAATTGAGGACACGTCTTGTGACAGAGAGACGCACTAGGCCTCTTGCAGCATAACCACTACACTGCTATTTCCAGCCTGGTCTCCGCGGTGACATGTGAAGCAGCGCGCCACACTCGCCCTTGTGCGGGCCGGAGCCTGTCGCTGCCATATGTGGGTCCTGCAGGGCAGGCAGCCGGCCACGGCTCAGTGAGCGGAGAGAAGCGCCCCGCCAGCGGTTACGCACGCTTCGCTCAGCCGCTACTCCAGATGCCAGCCGACCCCCGCTGACACGGCAAAGCCACCCGCACGCTGGCGTCCAACACACATGATGGCCAGAAGGGTCGGGCGAGAGAGAGAGAGAGAGAGAGAGGAAGAAAGAGAGGAAGAGAGAGAGGGAAAGTCACTTTTTTACTGACCAATTAAATGTGTGATTTAGTGTGATTTGTGTACTACAGGAAGGATGTTCACCATAAGGGGTGATGGAGGGGGCTGAATGGTGGAACTGAAACAAACAGGACCGCAGGAGACCTCTCATGTGCATCCAAAGCATTGTGTGCACTCTGCCCTGTGCTGTTCACCGTGTG
The DNA here is from genome assembly GCF_018492685.1 of Alosa sapidissima. Lineage (NCBI taxonomy): Eukaryota > Metazoa > Chordata > Actinopteri > Clupeiformes > Clupeidae > Alosa > Alosa sapidissima. The sequence continues at coordinate 14,944,704 of NC_055967.1, read as the reverse complement.
TGTAATAGGAGATGTCTTAGAGACACTCTTGGCACTCAGCAAAGTGAGATAAAAGCACAAATTGGTTATTGACAAAAAATCATGTAGGGATTAGGGAATAATTCCAGTTTTTGAAAGCATTTAAGACATCCGTAACAGAGGGATTGTGAGACAACAGCAGCAGTGTTGGGGTATGTTGGTATTGGTGTGGGCTGTTGACTGGAGCGTGCCCAGGCTTGTTGTGCCCGCGCCCGTGCCCATGGCTCTGGCTCAGGGACAAGTGTGGCTGCCTCAAGCCATCTGCCCTCGATGGCCCTCCTGCCCGGCTCCTTTATTTCCACACGGCCTGCCAGAGGGCCCCACTCTCACCCCCCCCACACACACACACAAACCTGGTACACAGGTGGACTCAGCCAGGCAACGTTGGGCCTGCCGAGAATGCACCATAGGGGAAAGAGAGAGAGACAGAAAGAAAGAGAGAGAGAGGGAGGGAGGGAAGGAGGGAGGGAGGGAGAGTGGGAAGGTGAGAAGGAGACACAGAGATGCTTTACTGTACACTACACTACAGCATATGGCATGATCAGTCTGCCAGTGGGTTTGTGTGACCACATACATAGAGACAGAAAACTGTTTGCTGTTGCTTACGTAGTAGATTCTTTCATCCACCAAACCTTATATTTGTAGAGGGTTACACATTGAAACATTGAAACAATTCAATGGAGGTTACACTGGAGTATATTGGAGGATTACCCAGGCTCTGGGGTGCAGATGGGGGTGGCGTGATGTGTGCTTTTGGAAGCAGTGTGCATGCTGTTTCCCCCATGCCAAAACAGTTATCTCCCAGCTCACGTGTGCCTCCCGACACGCTGGAACTCCTGTCACCCTGGCATGATTATGTAAAGACATGCGCTAGAGAATTCACTCACAAATGAGGAGATCGGCGGTGACAAACACTCGCATGCGGATGTCATTTTAATCCAGTGCGATGAAGGGTTTGCGCAGTGTGTTTACACAAGCGGCATTGTGAATAATGGAGCGTAATCTATCTGCGTGTGCTTGTGAGGGTTTGTTTACGTGACTGTGTCAAAGCATGCACATGTGTATTATCCTTATCAACTCTTGTCCGGCGATAAAACCTGCAGTCTTAAGCCAAGTGAGGTAATCCAATCAGAAAGGGCCCATTCTGTAAACAGTTGCCTAAAAAGTATTGTTTGCTATTCATTTAAAAAGTATTGTTTGCTATTCATTTAAACACCATTTTTTCCCTCTCCAGGCCTCGATCTCTTCCGGCTGCTCTCTCTGTGCACGAGTCATTTTTAAATCTGTCAGACACGCATGAAGTCACCGCTGGCTAGCTACGCCCGGGGTCAGTGGTGTCAGGGCATTAAGAGGTGATCTGTGTTTATTTGCCCTGTGGTTGTGGCCCCTGTGCTCCCAAAATAAACCGCTGGCTGGCCCACTTCCGCGGGGTCTGTGGCTGAGGTCTGAGGACGCTTTTGCTCAATAACTCACTCACACTTACTGGCTTCCGGTGCACAGCAGTCCTTCAAGGCAGATTAAAAGCAATAATGCTCGGCTGTTGGATGTAAAGCCTCTATTTATAGTGCTGGATAGCATGGCTGCGTCTGCATATGTAAAGATGAGAAAATTAAATGGAGCTTTAATGTTTGTGACAGACTCATTGATTGCTCATAACTTAGACACACACACACACACACACACACACACATAAATCTGAATTAAACTATGGGCATGAGCATGGGTGTGAAGGTGCCTGTGTGTGTGTGTGTGTGTGTGTGTGTGTGTGTGTGTGTGTGTGTGTGTGTGTGTGTGTGTGTATGTATGTGTGTGTATAAATTATAAGTAGAGGCCCTCTTGTTCAGCCTGGCCTGTGTATTTATAGACAGAGTTGGCAATGTGCTGGATAGGCTCATTTGCCATCGTTTGCTAATTTAGTTATTCATCGCCACCAGCGGAGCCTGAAAAGAGCTTAAGCTCCATTTAATCAGCATTAAGAAATCATTATGAAACTTTTCATTTAATTGCTTTTAATGGCTTGAGTCATTTGCCCTTTCTCCATGAAAGTAAGACTCTTCGTGGTCCACACAGGAGAACATAAATCATGAAGAAGAAGGGCTTTGGAACTGAGGCTTGTGCTTTGTTAAAGCACTGCAGGTTTTGGCAGTGCATCTAATGACACAGCATTCTGTGAGGAAAAGGTTAATTGGATAATGTTTGATGTTGATAATGTTTATGTCATTAATGTCATTGTGGCGTGCAATGCTGCTTTGTCTAATTCTAGCTGACTAAACCAGTGGAGTTAGTGGCAGAGAACTATTAGCCAGGGAACATGGCATGGAACATTCTAGACCGGCGGTTTCAAACTCATCACTGGAATTTGGCACTCACACCCAGCTAGATGACGTCAGTGTGGAAGCACTCCATGTAAACAACGTTTCTCCTCTAAAAGGCTTAACCAGACCTGCTTCCTCCTTCCTCCCCTTCACTTAGTCCCCCATCCAAATGAAAATAATGTATAAAAACACACTTCAAAGAGCTGAGGTAGTGGCTTAGACTTGCGGTGGTGGTGGAGTTGGAAATGGAGAGGGGATGAAGCTCCGCTACACGCTGCCTGTAGAGGACTGGATCCCAGTCGCCGTGGGCAGGATTTCACTCGTCCCTGTGAGCTTGTTAGGACCCCGGTGTCTCCCCAAGTGCTTGGCCCCCGGGGGGCCTGTCCGCAGCCTGTAATTTTGCGGCCTCAAAGCTCTGTTAGAGCAACATCTCTCGAGGGCTTTTGGGGCGACCCCAACGGCGCTGATGTCATGACGGCCGTCTGGCTCGCCGCCTGAGAGCCAGCGGTATTGGGGTTCGCGGCTCTTATGAACAAAACCCACATGATCTCATCTCTGTGAGGAGGCCGGCTCGCGTTCGCGGGGGGGGGGGGGGGATGGGGGGCTGAGGTTTCGCTGCCGCATGACACACGCTGCAGCTGCGTACAGTAACGCACTCCCTGTGGCCGGGAAGCATTTCAACACACCGTTGAGCAGTCCTGAGCTCTGAAAGCCGGGATTGTATACTCAAGGCAGTCAAGCTGGTCGGCCTGCCAGACAAGCCTTTTGGTTAAAACATCACTTAAAACAGCTACAAACATACATTGCTGGTGTCAGCCTCGGGGCGAGTTGTTGCTCTGCCAATGTTGGTGACACCGTCAGCATGCTGCATCTGTGCTATACAAAGAGCATGCATTTGTTAAACTGTCTGTATATAAACAGTGACAATGTAAACGATCAAGTTCAGTGGTTTATATAGTGGTATAGAAGAGAGAGAGAGAGAGAGAGAGAGAGAGAGAGAGAGAGAAAAGAGGGGATAATTACACAGAGCCTGATGTCTCGACACTGTCAGGTTGGCGCTGGAGCTTCAGACTGCCCTGGTTTCTGTAATTTCTTGCTCTCTGATGAGGAGGCTCGTGAGGGTGTTGTAGTTGGCAGCTCGGTGCCAGCTCGCGTCATGTGTGATGGGATTGCGGGGATTTAAGTGCCGGGATATGTGTTTGTTTGGGTTCGTTTGTGAGAGCCCTGACAGCCCCCCGGCCTGGGATGTAATTCCAAGCCACATCAATAATAAAGCTTTTGTTTTGTTTTGGGGCTGGCCTTTGCGTAATGACCCTCCGCACAAATCTGCTCACCTCTATTACACCGATTTCCTCACACTCGGGTGACCTGAATAAGGGAGGAGAAGCACTGCGCTCTCTCCACCTCTCCCTCAGACGTACAGCACACCTTAACAACACAACGGGCAATCTCGGGGCTCTGAAAGGTGATAGCTGAGATTGATCGAGGCCGAGTGCACATTGACGCCGGTCGAGCCGCACGGAGGGGCCATCGCTACCCGTTGCTCTGTCAAGGCTGACGTTGGGCATCATCGGGGCCCAGATTGATGGCCAATGTGAGCTGGCATATCTCAGCAGCAACAGGGCAAACAGCAGGGCGCCCATGTGCCAGCGGAGCCTATGGGCATTATGAAGGCTGGCACAGCCAGGACGAGCTTCAGGGGCCAGTCTGTGTGTCCATCATTATGCCAATGCCTGGTACAATCTAACCTCTAGAGACACAAACCGCCTGTAGCAGCCATTAGTATTTAAAAGAGAGGAATCAAAACCCATTACTGCTTGGCCAGGGTACCTGAATTACAAATTGCCCTTGTGGTTGCTCCTTCAAGGAAGCACAGTAGCATTGAAAGAGTCTTCTCAGCTATTTTTTGCTAAAGATGCCTTTGAGTTAGTTTTTGAAGTTACTAAAGTTTTGCAGTTCAGCTGAGGGAATGAGCTTGTATTTGTGTGTAGTCACTTTTTGACAGGTGTGGTGTGTGTATCTGTGTGTGTGTTTGTGGGTGTGCGTGCGTGTTTGCATGCTTGGGAGAAAGAGAGAGAGAGAAAGTATCTGTAAAAGTGTACAGCAAAACAAGCGACAAAACAAGCTTTTGTCTGTGTTAAGTGGCATGTGCACTGGTCTATTTAAGGTTGTGTGTGTGTGTGGCTGGGTGGTCAGAAGGAGTTGAACATCTCATAGCTGAGAGCACATTTATATCGACTGCATGGCTATTTTAATCAGAGAAGCGTCCAAGCGCACCGCCTGACCTTGCTCAACCCAAAGGATTTTGGATATGTTGGATGTGTGGACCTGAACGACTAGTATTAGGCAGCCAGCTATGGCCTGTATCTCCTATCTCTATCAGAGTTGCGTAGTTCATCATATGGAAAAATAATAACACATAATAGATTTGATCTTTTCGTGTAACCTAAAATGAAAATGGAAAGTGTCATGTTCTAATTTGCATTTAGACGACCCAAGTCTGCTTCGCCCCAGACTACCCATTCAGATGCCCTCTGTTGCTCTGTGGAGATGGCTATGGCTTGTGTGTTGATGCATAGCTGAGATTGGTGTTGCTCTGTGAATCATGTGATGATGTTTCCCCAGCCCTCTGGTGAGCGATCCCTTGGTGCAGATATGTTTGTGATGAAATCAACGAGCAGCCTGATGATGTGAGTTATGTTATGTGGAAATTGCCATATTTGTCTTCCTCCATGGAGCACACCAGATTACAATGGGACCTGCTCAATCTGTTTTTTATGTCTTGTGTTACTTGGGCAGTCCATATGGAAATATTGTTTTTAACCTTAGTCAAGTACTATGTTTTCTATGAAAAGATTGTGATTTTACATTGAATAATTGCACATGTATGTTGATTTGTATGGTATTCAGGCTATGTTTAAGGTTTTATGCTATGCAAAATGTGCAAAACAAACAGTACTTTGAGTTTTGTATGAACACAATGGATAAGAGATTAAAATTGGACTGAAATTGATTTTTGCCGAGGTCAAACGTTATTTTTGCAATCCTAAGAATCCCTAAGCTGCTGATAGTGAGGGCTGGTAGAGCTGACAAAGTCGGGGATCCTGTTTCATACTCTCTGCTGGCGGAGAGCTGTTCGGCGGGCCTGAGCGCTCTGCCTGAAGGGCACAGAGGAGCCACTGAAACATTCTCACTGTTCCCCAGAAGATGATCAGATCTCTCCCTCCCTTGGGCTCCTTCAAGGGCTTGCTTTTCTTTCAACCAAGGTGACTAGAGAAGTTGCCTTGTCTCTTTCGGTGCATGTGTGTGTGTATGTGTGTGTGTGTGTGTGTGTGCGTGTGCGTGTGTGTGTGTGTGTGTGCGTGTGCGTGTGTGTGTGTGTGTGTGTGTGCGTGTGCGTGTGTGTATGTGTGAGAGAGAGAGAAAGACAGAGAGAGAAAGAGATGTAACAAAACTGTATTTCCCCGGTAGGCAGAATTGGTACTGTAGGTTATGAAATGATGATCAATTACTCTTCCTCTCTCAAATCAAACAAAACAACGAGTAGCAATACATTTATTTTCTCTGTCTGAACACTGACTGTCTGTATATGTCTGAAATGACTGAAATGCTGCTGATAGCTATCTCTTGGCTATCCCTATCCCTGGCTATCTAATGCTTTCCCTGGCTATCTCAGCCATCGCAGGGCCATTGTAAGGCAATGCTCTTCCTGGCTGTTGAGGCTGTTGTGGCACTATGAGCATGAGCAGGTAACTCAATGCATCTGGGGTGTTGGGTGTCATCAGCTCTCAGGAGCGCGGCAGGTGGGAGCCGTGCCATACAGCCGTGAGGCTTTACAACATGGCTGAACTACTACGAGTCTGAGAAAAAAAGGGTTCTTTTTGAAGTTTTTATGATGTGTCTGTGTGTGTGTGTGCCTGTGTGTGTGTGAGGCTGAATGGTCAGCATCAAGGTTACTTCTAAATTTCCTCACAATTAAAAGGCTTGTTTTGAGCTCACTGCTCATTGGTGTGGTTGCCGTAGTGAGTGTCTGTACACTAAGGCCACAGGCAGGAGGCTGCAAACCTGATCTGAAGAGGAGATACTGCACTTCCCCTCCAGGGCCGTAAATTATTCAACGCTGTTGCTCCTGCTAAGGAACCGGGACAGCTGACACACACTGAGCGAGTCCTGTGTGTGTCAGTAACCTCCTCCCCTCACCTCCCTACACTCCCTCATGCTCCACGCCTGTCTCTGGAAAACAAACACTGACACATCTGTGGCAGAGGCAGGGGCAGGGGCAGGGGCAGGGGCAGGGGCAGGGGCAGGAGCAGGGGCAGGGGCAGGGGCAGGGGGCAGGGACGACCAAGCCTGGTCACACTTTGGTGTAAGAGAGAGAGAGAGAGAGAGAGAGAGAGAGAGAGAGAGAGAGAGAGAGAGAGTCTCTAGAATAAAGTTCCCAAATCCTCTCCTGCTACCCATAGCACAGCAACGTGAGGACTTAACCATTAGTTGTAATGCACAACATGGTCTTGTGCCATGTGTATCATTTACTGTGTTTGTGTTGTTCTGGACTCCAGTACCACTGCAGCTGTGCCATTTTGGCCTTAGAAAACGCCCTCGGCAGTGTCCGAAAAATTGGCCTGAGGCACCAGTGTACTAGCTGCGGACCCTGAAGGCCTCTACTGTCCACCTGTGTTGCCCTGGTTCACCCTGCTGAATAGTGTACAGTAGATGAGTTTGTGTTTGACATTTGTTTCAAACATCTTTTTCATATTAGAGTCTGGAGACTTACCTAGAATTTGTAGCCTCATTGAAACCATGTGTGCATGGAAAGAGAACTTTAGGTGCCAAATTCTCTGGGGAAACAACTGTGGGGAAACAACCCTGGGTTTAAATCTGCGGTTTAATATGTAGTACATGAGTATGGAAATACAGCACAATAAGGGGAAACAGTGTCGTGTTTCAGTTTAACCCTTAAAGGAGTACCGTCACACCGGTGTGACGGGAATGTTGAGAAATGAACATTCTAAAGAATATCTGGGTTCATTGAATTCAACATAGAATTTTAGAACCTTCAATTGTTGCGGAACTTAGAATGTTCAAAAACCTACACCTTTAAGGGTTAATACTGCGGTTTAATATGTAGTACATGAGTATGGAAATACAGCACAATAAGGGGAAACAGTGTCGTGTTTCAGTTTAACCCTTAAAGGAGTACCGTCACACCGGTGTGACGGGAATGTTGAGAAATGAACATTCTAAAGAATATCTGGGTTCATTGAATTCAACATAGAATTTTAGAACCTTCAATTGTTGCGGAACTTAGAATGTTCAAAAACCTACACCTTTAAGGGTTAATACTGCGGTTTAATATGTAGTACATGAGTATGGAAATACAGCACAATAAGGGGAAACAGTGTCGTGTTTCAGTATGCAGTTTTCAGATTGGGGATGCATGAGTGAAAATCCAATAGTTGTATGTATAAACCGAGAAAAGGAAGAAAATGCCAATATGTATTCCACAGAACTCGGGGAGGGTAAGGAATGTACACCTGTTTCCACACCTCTCAGAATGAGATAAACAGAGAGAGAGAGAAGTGTGTGTGTGTGTGTGTGTGCTTATGAAAACACAAACAGATGATTAATGATTTTACAGCCAGGAGGCCATCTAGTCACCGAGCCGTTTCCTGTTTTCCTGTTTGATTAGACGTGGTCTCGTGATGTCATTCTCTTCATCCTTACTCATCCTTACCCTTATGCTCCGGCTCTGCTTATGCCGCAATGCATGTGCACTGCACACACCCCTCTCTCCCTCTTTCCCTCCCTCCCTCTCTCCCTCCCTCCCTCTCTCTTTCTCTCCCTCCCTCCCTCCCTCCCTTCCTTCCTTCTCATCACTCTGCTCCCAAAACGTTTGACTCACAGCCTATCTACAACACATCTATCTACTCTCTCTAAAGGCAACCCGCCCCGCTTTACCGTGACACACACTCAAACACACATGCACACACACGCAGACACACACACACCCTGTCCCCTGGAGCGTTACTCCTCTGTTGATCTGACTGAGCGAATCACTGCCTCTCAGCTCTTTGTCGGGGACAATCAGAGAGCACATTCAGAACTAAATGAAACCCGTATTGATCGCTCCACTGAACAAAGCTTGAGGACCGTGAAAGCGTCCGCGCCCATAGCCAGGGTTTTTATATGGCCTTTGATTGAACAGCCAGATCACAGGCTTTACAAATCTAATTATTGACCCTGCCTCAGACCGGTTAAGCTGAATTTATATAGAAACAATTATATACATGTAGCTATAGCTGCAAAAGGACAAGGCCAGCTCAGTCTCACAGGAAGGCTGTGGTGAGTCTGAACTAAACTCCCCGTGCGTCACATCTTTCCATGCTGCTGTGCTCTGCCAGCATGAATTCATCTCTTCATCGTGGACTGGACAGGTCATCTCTGCCTGATTGCGCTGCTTTTGGCTAATCAAAAGTTATTGGTGGCAGCTGGCTGGCAGCTTGCTGGGAGGATCTGTTGATTGTGCTTGGAAGGGGAGAGATGCAGGGGGCCGATGAGATTGTCTCTGTGTGTCTGTGTGTGTGTGTGTTTGTGTGTGTGTGTATGTGTGTGTGTGTGTGTGTGTGTGTGTGTTTGTGTTTCTCTCTCTGTGTGTGTGTGTGTGTGTGTGTGTGTGTGGTGCAGACTGCCTGCCCTCTGTAATATCTTCCAATAATTTTAGCCACTAATCTTTGCAGGTCTTATTGATTGGCTCTGGCATTTATAAATGCTATATGTGTGTGTGTGTGTGTGTGTGTGTGTGTGTGTGTGTGTGTGTGTGTGTGTGTGTGTGTTTCAGTGTCTGAGTACAGTATCTCTCTTAAATGATGTATAAAGCCTACAGTCTACATCCCCGCCTTTGTAGTCTATGCTTTCATTACGGGTCCATCAAATCCATCTAGCAGTTGAAATCCAAAGAGGATGAAAGAAAGAAACACAAAAATCCCTTTTGTTGGACAATATGACTCCGTCAGAGTAGTCCTGGCTTCTAGTAGAGGAGATTTCTCCTGCGGCTTGGTTGCTGAAATAATGAAACGTCTGAAAGGTAGCCTATTGTATTTTGCTCATAACAACTGTTGTCCACTGATCGGGGACCAGTGCAGAATATCAATGTGACACACATGGTGACCAGGACAGGGGAGGCAGGGCAGTGCATTCCAGAGCCATGTGGAAATAGTCCCTCTCACACACTGCCAGGAAGAATGTGAGAGCCATTTGTCTGCAGCGATTTGAAGGAGCGAAGCGAGTTTAATATAGACAGGGAGGAATAGAAACAACTTAGGTATGGCTGCTCCACCTTCGCCAGTCAGGAAACGTGTGATATAAGCTCTGATTAAACGGGGTTATATAGCTGACAGTAAACATTTGTTTTCTCAAATAGGATATGGAGTCATGGGCACTAATTTGCCTGTAGTTTAACATTATACTTAAATAGACTGCAGTGTTAAAGGCACACACACACACAAACACACACAATAGCTGGGTTTTCATATAACCTTCTAATGTGAACTGTGAATTCAGAGTTTATTTACGGTGGAGATGCTTGAAATTCACATCAAATCCTCTATCTTGAATAAAAAAATTAATAGTTCAAAGTGGAAAGATGCATACAGTATATGCATATATGAACTCCCAATCTTCATTGGCTATAATGCAAATTCATTCAGATAATGTTTTGAATCCACAGCTGTTCACAAATCCTCCCTTGATTAGTAGCGTACATTTTTATTTGCATAACACTGCAGGTGGAAACATGCAGAGAATTGGATCTTCTTTAGATGAATTTTAATAAAAGCACATGAAAACCCCAGCTATGTAAGTTGGACACTCAGCTTCTTCTGTACAGTATGTTTAAATTATTTATCAGAGTGGGAGAAAAAAACTATCCAGAACTCTGAAGTTCAGTTTCCAGAATCTTCTGTCACTCTTCAAAGAAGTAATCCCCCTTCTTTGCCTCCTTCAGAACTTTCTGTGACCTTCTTGAAATGAAGTTATTTTGGTCTGTATTCTCAGTCTCTGAGAGCACTGATTGACGCAAAACAGTGGGAAGAAAATGGTCCCCTGGATTGTTCATGTGTCTGTCAGTATGAGTTCACTTTTCAGCACTGTGGTAGGTAGATGACACTAATGTTCCAGTCATACCATTTATCTGAAATGAGAACAAGTGTGTCACTAAATTACTGATAATATGAGGAAGTAAACACAGAAACAGGAACATTGATTCCCTCTCCTTGACATGATCACTCATGCACACAATTAGCCTGCCTACACACACACACACACACACACACACACACACACACACACACACACGTGTGCACACATGCACACATACACACAAGCACACGCATACACACACACGCACACAAACACTCTCAAATATAAATGATCTTGTGCACAAACAGGCAATTCTATAGTATAAGGACTGGAGGGGGAGTATTGAACCCTACATGTTATTAAAAGAAAACGATCCAAAGAGCCGATGGAAAAACTGAATCGAGCCTTTTGATCCACCCTTAATTGCCTCGGGAAGCAAAAGCCTTTGGAGCTGGTGCTGGAGTCATGTCTGATTTTCTTAAGGGGCGTTGGCCCACTGTTCATAAACACACTCTCCATCAAGGGCCTGAGTGTGGCTCCGCTGGCGCTGTGCTCACTATTATGTAATCCATCTGAATGTGTCTATTGTAGAGAGGGCCAAGGAGAGCCTTCAATGGCTCCAGCGGAGTGAACAGCGTAAACACACTCACTTACTGAAATCATAACTCTTCCACCAGGACCAAGCGGAGCAGAAACCCAGAGATGACTGGACAGCCAGGTTTAAACTGAACCATTGGCGCTTCTTTAAAGAGCCATACGGCCCCGTCACAGACTTGTTTTGAATGGATTGGCTTAGGTTGAATTAGGTTATGTTTAGTCTGCTTGGTCTCAAACTTTAAAGTAATATTTTCTTTTCCACTCATCTGTAGGCCTATCTATGTCATATGAGGCAGCTGTATGTAGTCATGCACTGAAAATGTACCAGTGCTCTGACTGGTGTGTGCTGTTACTAAGATTTGCCATATTTGCATTTTACTCTAAAATAGTGTTTGCTGCTTCAGTGAACTCACTTTTAGTTCTGGAAAAGTTCAAATATGTCCTTACCTGGTGTATTTCTTCGAAATGCCATGGGATGCTGAATGTTCGATATTTGTAAAGAATCGATAGAACATTTGAAAAAACAACACTTGAGCTGTTGAAGCCTGTCATTTACCTATGACTGTAGAGCTCTGGACTGCCTATTATAGTGATAACAGCAGCACAGCAGTGACAGTGTGTACTGTAGCTGTTGATTGACAACCTTCTAGGAACCCAAGTGCCATGTTAGCATATATTACGTAACATAATACTTTGTTAGCATTTCAGCTACGTTAGCATGCCAAACACGGCAATCTTCCCTTCCAAACAAGCTCTCAGCAGGTTTTGCCCATATCCACCTTAACTCAAACAGTGCAAAGCCACACACAGCAGCTGTTACACTTTTCTCTTAGAAGTCCCTCTCCCATTTTAAAAAGGTCACAGTTTTTTCAGTGACTCGTTAGCGTTAGCTGATTCCCGTCATTAACTAGAACTGTTAAAGTTCTCCAGACCCTTCACCACGAGTGGCCCTGCTGCGAGCACCCCTGTGTTTGGGTCCCTGCCACCTTTAATTGGGTCTGATCATGTTAGTGTGCACGCGTCCTTCAACCCCGAGGTTGCTCTGGAGTGTGTAATCGCAGGCTGAGGAGGCCGATATGAGTACTGAGCTCCTGGAGAGATGCCGTTGGGCCCAAAGCAAAAGCAGGGAGGGGTTAGGCACTCCCTCCCTGTCATGCATTCTTACCTGATAGTACAGCACACACTCCCTGTCCATTATAAGTGTTGACTATCTTGTGTTTTCACAGCATGAATGTCGAAAGAATGTCTTTTTTTTTTTTTTTTAGACAGGCTCAAGTATCAGCCAGAAGATTGATGATGTTGCAGAATGAAATCAGCTATGCATTAACTTATTCCACTGTTGGAAATGTAAAGGAACGATTTACACTTTCACTTTTTGTGTCACTGTAGGTGTTTGTCATGTGTTTGCTGCAGGTGTGTCTGTCTCTACTCTCCTTAAACTTTGAGCAAGTTTACATGGAGGATTGTGGGTCCTGTTGTATCTAATTCCTTGTATATGTGCAGACATGTCACCAGTGACAGATGAGCTCATTTGCGATCTGTTGTATGTCAGGAGTGCTTGTGACAGGTCCTCAATCAGCTGGTTAATGTGGGGTTGGGCTGGGGGTTAGTCACAATCGGAATAGAGACAGAGAGATACACAAGTTACAATCGGCTAGAGCAGAGAGATAGAGAGCTGAGTGTGTGTGTGTGTGTGTATGTGTGTGTGTGTATGTGTGTGTGTGTGTGTGTGTGTGTGTGTGTGTGTGTGTGTGTGTGTGTGAATGTGTTTGTGTGTGTCTGTGTGTGTGTGTGTGGGGTGGGGTGGGGGGGGGGGGTGCATCTTCTCGCCAGTATTCTTCCAAGCACATTCTCTGCATTCTCAGGCACAACGGATGGGGAGAAAAAACATGATTACTTTCCCCTCGTTTGACTTTGTTTCTTTTTTCTTTGAGGAACGATCATTACCCCTATCTTCTCCACTCTCTCATAAGCTCATAATTGAGAGTTAAGTCTTAAATGATCTATGCTACTGCATCCTCTCAGATAGAAACATCTTAGATGCACAATAACATTTTCTTAAAATGTTGATTAACATATGATATATAATGATGTACCCAAAGATGGTCTTCTTAACTCAACAAGTAGAAACCCCATTTCCAAAAGTGGTACGCTGTGTAAAATGTAAATAAACACAGAAAGTGATAATCTGTACATCTTGTGAAACCATATTTAGTACATAGACAACATATCAAATGTTGAAACTGACCAATTTGACTATTTCAAGAAAAAAGCTCATTTAGAATTTGATGCCATCAACACATCTCAAAAAAGCTGGGACAAGGGCAACAAAAAAAAACACACGCAGGAACATTTCACAACTAATAAGGTAATCTTGCACTTTGATTGGGTATAAAAAGAACTTCACAGAGAAGCAGTCTCTCAGAAGTAAAGATACAGAGGGATTCATCACTCTATGAAAACATATGTGGGCAAATAATGCAACAATATGAGAATAATGCTCCTCAACATGAAATTGCAAAGAATATTGGGGATTCCATGATCTATAGTACATAATATCAACAACACAGAGAAATCTTTGTAAACAAAGGACATGACTGAAAAACAATATTGGGTGGCCTTGAGCTTTCGGGCCTCAGATGGCCCTGCATTAAAAACAGACCATGCAATGCAATGGCCTATATGCTGCCATTCAGACAATGTCTTTTTTTGGAGAAGACCTTGAATATTTCATGAAAGCATGGTCAAGCTGCAGTCCAGATCTGTCACATTGGGTGCATCATGCAATGCAAAACATGATTACAAAGACCCCAGACTGTTGAGCAGCTGAAATCCTATATTAGGCAAGTTGTTTAGAAACAATATTTCCTCCTCAAAACTCCAGCAACCAACTTCCTTAACTGCCAAACATTTACAAACTGTTGTTAAAAGAAGAGGTGAAGCAACACAGTGGTAAACAGGTCCTTGTCCTGGCTATTTTGAGATGTGTTACTATCATGTTACTAGCATGTTTTCCAAAAAAGGGTTTCTCTGTTTTAACTGATATATAGTTTACATGAATTCTGTTTTTAGTTTACATTTTACACAGCATCCCAACTTTTTTGGAAATGGGGTTGTGTGGTGGTTCCATTCACTAAAACCAGTGTATAGTTTTGCTTGGTAGGACCCTGCTGGTCTAAAGTCCGTAAGTGATAGGATGACAGGAGTCTACAGGTTACAGTCTGCAGCTGGCAAGAATTCTACAGCTGGGACCCAAACCCTAATCCGCCAGCCAATCTCCTCCTCATTTACTAAGGAAATACCACATGAGGACCTATTATTTCTGTGTGCCCGTGGTTGCAACCAGGCTCTGGGTGAGTTTTGAGGAGAGGAGACTTGGGTTGAAGACCTTCACAGACCCCTGCTTTAGATGTTGGACCTCTTGACCTCTTGTCATCACAATGGCGGTAGCAGTGCAGGGGACATAGGGGCTCGAGAAAGAGAGAAGATTAAGAAGTCAGGAGTCAGACAGAGAGAGGAAGAAGAATAGACCACGAGAGAATGGGGAAGAGAAAGAGAAAGATGTATAGAGAGGCAGATAAAGAGAGAGTGGGGAAGAGAGAGGGAGGATAACAGCCTGAACTAAAGTAAATGTGTGGGCAGGCCTGACAGTAAGTGGACTGGAGGAGGACTTCTAGGACAACTTGACAAGGAAATGGGTTTTCCCTTTGAGATGTGAATGGGTCATATAAAAACGTCAGTTTAACAGCCATCAACCGCAGCGACTCACTCATCCTTTTTGAAGATGTCTGGTGCTGCCGTAAGCTGAAGTATTGTTTTCCGTACGTTTTTCATATGTTCGCAAATGTGTGTGAGAGAGCATGTGTGTGTGTGTGTGTGTGTGTGTGTGTGTAAGACTGACATTCACATCTCGATTCCTTCTCATGGTGTCTGTCTCCGTTTGACCCACACACTGCCACTGTAATCCAGGGGGCTGCTCTGCGAAGTCAGAATGATAAATTACACATGGCGAGCTAAACAATTACAGAGCCATTTGCAGCTCAGTCGCGCACAAATTACCGGCCTGCTCCTGCTGGAACCCCAAAGAGTAATGGACTCTGACTGAAGAGGCAAATAAAGTTTTCTAATATCAATTTCTACTGAGGAAATTCTTCAGGGCCCCAGGCCTCGCTGTCATTCCCACGACGGAAGATAGATGGAACGTCAGCGGGAAAATGACCCCACCATGCCTCTGTGGACCCGCTCAGCATCAAACACACGCACATTCCCCAGAAATCAGTGCCCATTTTCACAAAATTACAAATATACACAAATGCCAGAATGGCACCTTCTGTGTGGATGAAACTTCAGAATGCCCTAGTAGATTGTCCCATTAAAAAGACTGGTCAGAACTCTCATTATGCATGCAGAAGAGAAAGCACAGCCAGCAATCACAATGGATGGATGGCAGTTTTTTTGAAGTATGTTATGTAACTGTTTTCTAATCTTTAAACATTATGTAAGTGTATGTGTGTGCAACTGTAAATTAATATAGAATTTTCCAACTTGTACTATCTGGAAGTTATCTGTCAAAAAGTAGTAGACGTGTTAGTGTTTGGGTCAGTGAAAAAGGAAAGGCCTGTCAAGAAACATGTGGTGCTTATTGTTTGCAATTAGAGCAAAAAGAATAATAACATGTTATAGACAATTTGGACTTTATCAAAGACTGTGTTTTCTTTGGCCAGGCCATGGGAACTAGCCAGTACTTTAGTATGTGTTATGTCCCCATTCCCCAAAGCCACAGCACCGGTCACACCAAAGCCTTGGAAACACACTCCTACCCAGAAGAAGCTGGAAACGTTTCATTCATGGCAACACTCTGGTATTTCACTTTGAAGATATCTGTGTGAACTTTGATATGAATTGAATAGTCCAGCACCAGTAGCTCAAGGTTGGCATGTTGCTGCATATTGGCATATTTCACTGATGGAGACTTCACCTAATCCATCAGGGAATTTGTGCAAACACTGTTTTTGCTTTTGAGACATTTTTTGCAGTGATTTGGCGTTTCACTGTAGCTGTGGTATGAGAGGATGTGGATGGGGGAGTATGGTAACAATGCCCTGCTCTGTGTCCAGAGGCGGCCTTCAGTACAGGGCCAGATCAGTGGCGGCATTATCTCCCTGATTACTGATCTGGCTCCATTCAATACTGTACAGGGCACTTCACTTTGCGAAGGGAGGGGTGTGTGTATGTGTGTGCGTGCGTGTGTGTACCGGTATGTGTGTGTGTGCATGCATGTATAAACGTGTGTGTGTGTGTGAGCATTCCAGAATGAGTGTGTAACATGTGTTTAGTGCATGCACATCTATAAGTGTATATTGTGTGTGTGAGAGAGAGAGAGTGTGTCCATAGTCTAATGAGTGACTGTGTTGTCCGTCCGTAAAGTGTGATGTAATGGGGTCGCCAGGAGGCACTGGTTTCCGTGGCGCATGTCAGAACGTTCCGGATGCGGATGACTCAGGCCTGCGAGCGCAGAGCGACACAACAGGCTTTTAGCTCAATATCATCGTTCCACTCTCACAGTAAGCATGCCAGCTCACAGCACCAACCAGTCAGCTACACGTTTCAGCCCATGTGCTTCTGTGTGTGTGTGTGTGTGTGTGTGTGTGTGTGTGTGTGTGTGTGTGTGTGTGTGTGTGTGTGTGTGTTTTTGCATGTGCCACAAGTATGTGCTTGTCTAAGTGGGTTTGTATGTGAATGAACATATGGTAAGTACTCATTACTTTTTAAGGATGTAATTAAAATCAGCATCTTTAATATGTATTAATAATGTCACTGTTGGAATCTCCCCAGACTCTGGCTGGAATTTAAACTTGATTAAAGCTACTGCACTGCATTTGGTAGACAAGCATCCACTAATTGTCCATAATATGGTGATTAATGAAGAAATGAAAGTGATAACCATAGATCTGGGTGTTTTATATCATGGTAGACTATTATAATTTACTATAGTGATTGGAAGCTAGAGCTTTAGTTTTAGTGCAGTCTACCATCCTCAGGGGACTCATCCACACACAGCCCAGAGCAGCCCAGCCCAGCCCAACTCAGCTCTCCAATTGCAGTAATAAAACCCCTCAGGTGTGAGACCTGCTCACAGGGCAGCCCAATAAATAAACCCCAGTCATTTATCTCACAACAAATCCCATGGCTGCTCAGTTCTGGGCCCGTGGCATGATGGAGGCATTTCTGCTTCCAGTTGCAGTGAATCCTGCCTGGGCCCCAATGGCACTGTGTCACCCAATGACAGGAGGACCACAGGGCTTCCCCCAGCTCCACCAGTACTAGGGGAAACAAGCCAATATCACGCCCCATAGACCCCCAGATATGGTTCTTTTTGTGTTCAAATTTGACTTCAATAGACCTCAGCTTTAATACTAGTCAAATCACAGCCTAATCAAAATACCATTG
Source organism: Alosa sapidissima (assembly GCF_018492685.1). Lineage (NCBI taxonomy): Eukaryota > Metazoa > Chordata > Actinopteri > Clupeiformes > Clupeidae > Alosa > Alosa sapidissima. The sequence goes on along the minus strand of NC_055967.1, from coordinate 14,927,188 downwards.
AATATTTTCATGAGCCAGTTATTCCTAAAGCAATGCAATGAATTGGTGCGAATGCATTTAGAATGCTTTTGAATGTCCTTGGAGAACAGAGCCACTTGTCTCCGGCAGACATGGACAATGGACATACCATTGAGCCCAAGTGGAGAATCTTTCTAAAGACTGAGGGGGCTCACAAGCTTGGAGGGCTTCCTTGGGCTGTGGCCATTCCCCCATGACAACAATATGGAGCTTGAGCAATGCCAGATTTGTCCTGAGTGCCACTGAGTAGATTTCTAGTGGGCATTGTATCATTTTCTAGCATTTCATTTTTCCCTATCTGCTGAAATTACCCTCAAAAGTCACCTAGTGATAAGATCCCAGAAACGATCCAACTCTCTGATCTGCACAGCAACTCAAAGCACGTACTTGTGGTTGGTGCAGAACCAGTGGAGGCATGTGTTGCCATAGAAAGACATTTGCACATCTAATTTCATATCAGTTTAGGTGTTTAGATTGAGTTTCAGTG
>NC_055967.1:14914183-14924183 GCF_018492685.1 Alosa sapidissima | reverse complement strand
GAGCCCAGAGCCCCAGCCCCCGACTCAGCCTCAGACTCAGCTAACCCGTGATGCTGATGGTGACTCAGGGCTCAAGGCAGGGCTCAGCGCAAAGAGGGGGTGGGGGTGGGGGGTTCTCTTTGTGGATTTAGCCTAAGTGGGGGATTTGCCAGGAAGGGATTTATTGTAATAGCGCCACCGTCAATCTCAAAAGGGCATGCTTGAAAGGGGAGTCAAAGGTCATTTGGAGGAGAGGCACCTATACCTATACCTATGCCTGTTGAACTGACCCAGTTGTGAGGAGCCTGGACCTTATTAGCCCAGTGTCCTAGATTCTTATTCTTATGAGCGAGGAAGGCAGCTCTGTGTATGCAGTGAGTGAAAGGGAAGCAATTCAAGTCTTGGCTGTGCCAGCTCTGCGCATCTGATCATTCCCCTCCACTGCACATCCTCCTTCAGGGGTTTGTGCTTTCTCCGTCCTCTCTCTCTCCCTCTCCCTCTCTCTTTCTCCCTCTCTCTTTCTCTCTCTCTCTCTATCTTTCTCACTCCATGCCACACTCTCTCCCTCTCTCTTTCTCTCTCTCTCCATGTCACACTCTCTTCCTCTCTCTTTCTCTCTCTTCCTCTCTCTCTCTCCCTCTCCATGCCACACTCTCTTCTTCTCTCTTTCCTGACCCTCTCTCCAGCCGTGTCCCTCATTTCCCGCTCTGCTTCCCTTTTTAATGGCTTTAGCGATGAGACTAAAAGGACACGGTGAGCTGTTAGGGCAGCGGTGACATAACTTTAGCCCTGCTGGCCGCTGGCCGCTGGCCGCGGGCAGGCGGGGACGGACGAGCGTGAGAGGGAGCAGGCCAGAGCCGTCTGCGGCACTGCGGCTGTGGCGTCGTGGTGAGAGCAGCCAGCGCGCACGCACGGCACACTCCCAGGACCAGAGGGGGAATTCTCCCTCATGAAGCAGCATGACTCTCCCACAGCCGAGGGCAGCTTTGCTGCTCCATCATGCAAGTAAACACACCCTGTTTTTCTGAAATTCATGCGCAAAATGAAATTTGGACATGGGACAGGTTTTCAATAACCTGACCCTAAACCAGATGAATTTCGCTCCGCCTAGCTCCACTCATCCATCTGGAACCGATCCATTGAAGTGTTGCTTCAGAAGGCTGGGCCTAATCAAAAAATGCTTGCATATGATTAAATAAGCAACTTGTCCGTCATCTATTGACGTGCTACTTCAACCACTCACATCGAAGCCAACCCGTGACGCTAATAACAGTCTCACAGTCGCTTCTACGCTATGTCACATCTATGAAACTCCCGCCCTGCGTCCTGAATGGCTGTACCATACAATCGGTTGCAGAAATCACTCTCAATGGAAGAGGTCCCAGATGGATGTGAGTGAAGCTAGGCGGAGCTAAGCGGAATGAAATTCATCGGGCTAGGGTCAGGTTAGGTTTTCAAGTGATGACTTCAACAAACCACACAGTTCTCTCTGGAAGTCATTTTTAAATAAGCTGCGATTTTACAGTATGAATGCACAGCCTAGTTTGTGGGCTGGTGCATGAAGTGGAGACAGAAAAGAGTTCAAAAAATCAATAAATAAACACTTTAAGTGAACATCCAGGGCTTTCAATCCAGATCTTCACAGTTGTGGTCAATCAGTCAAACTATGCCCATGCACCACCAAAAGCCTGTTGCACAGACGGTGCATGTGGCTGCTGAGAGACATAACAATAAACATCAACACCAATATGAATGGCATTAACTTTCCATGTGTACAAGGCTGTGTAAGCTGTACTGGACTCAGGTTTGAGAGCTGTCATTGGTGTAATGGACGAGGAGGCCCCTGGACAGTGTTTAATCTGGAATGTTCCCCTCAGAGATCCAGTTGTTTTGAGCCATCACATTGAGTTTTGTTGAGTTGCTGAGTGGTAACAGGGAACACCTCCTCTCTGTGTACTGTATCTCCTGCTGGTGATCTCTTCTCCAGATGGCCAGATGCTAACTACAGACCTGTCAGGTGGTGTGAAGGAGCCGACGCCCTCTCCTCCTATGGAGTCCCTTCAGGAAAACCTCTGACTCTGATCTGACAGAAGCCCTGCCAGAGACGAGTGGAAAGAGGAAGAGAATGTCATAAAGGGGGATTGAAGAAGGAGAAGGACAGATGAGAAGGTCTGATGAGGAGTGTGGCAGAGTTTAGGAGGGGGAAATAACGAGAGGCTCAGAGAGACAGAGAAAAGGAAATAAGTAGAGGTAGAAAGGAAGAGCTGACATGTCCAGATGGCTCTCTCCAAAACATCCATTTATGCCTCAATTTCCCTCATAGTTCATGGCTGAAGAGAGAGCAATTGTAGGGGTCTGCAACAGTCCTCACACCATCATCCCACATTTGAGTTGCTATTTTCAGGTTGGTCTTTAAATGCACCCAGGTGGCCTGATCGCGTATTTTCCTGATAAATAACCCTGAACTCACCATTATCTCCCCCTGCCACCCCCCACGGTTGTGACCCCTATAGTGTAGCATGTGAACTGATGCTTCAGAGGTGGTGGTCCAGTGAAACTCTGCACCGAGGGAGAGGTCTGGATCAGCCCCCTTCACCGCTCTAAGTGCTTCAAGCTGCCCAGGAGACCTGCCTGCTGGCATGCACCCCACTCAAGCCAGAGGGGATAATTGGAAAAATATACACAATAAATTGGCGTATGTGTGTGTGTGTGTGCGTGTGCGTGTGGGTGTGTGTGCGTGTGTGTGTGTGTGTTTGTGTGTGTGTGTATGTGTGCGTGTGGGTGTGTGTGTGTGTTTGTGTGTGTGTGTGTGTGTGTGTGTGTGTGTGTGTGTGTGTATGTGTGTGTGTGTGTGTCTGTGTCTGGTATGCAGGTTGGGGAGTGGAGGACTGAAACAGTAAGCAAAGCAATGAATACCTTTTGATGTCTGACTTACACAAACCAAAATCCCTTAATGTGGTTAAAACAATGACTATGTTGCTGGCTTTTTTTTTGTTTGTAATCCATCCTGAACTCTCAAAGGCAAACTTCAGAGTATCACCGTTCTACACTCTGGCATGTGCCATTCATTCTAAGCTCTTGTTATTTTCCATTCAAATTGCACATGTTCCAGTCGCAGTTGTTCTGGTGCGATTATGAGCTGCGTGGCTTAAACTGTTCTGCACTCTCTCTCCTACTCAATCCACACGCAGTGTAAAAGGAGTCAGCGTCCCAGCGTCTGTCTGTCTGTATGTCCGTCCATCCGACCGGCTTTATGTAACAGTGAGTGGGGTGTGGAAGAAGCCACACTCTGCAGATTGACTTGAAACCACTCTCCCACTTCAACCGCTGGGCTCCGGCTCTCCGACTGAGACGGATTCACTGTACATCGGCCCTTAACAGGCCTGGCCTCCTCTACTCAGCATGAGCTAAGAGGCCTCTGAATATAATGGGGGCAAGAGGGGCACTTCCTGATATAGCCGCGTCTTGCTGTGCAGTGACGTCTTGAGGGGGGTTAATGGCAGGGAAGAGCGGCGAGCCCCACGGCATCGCTCAGTCTCCTGTGGGGCGAGCGGCACTGAGGGCATGACGACATGAGCAGCATGAGCATAAGACATGAGGGAGATAAGAATAGAATACCCCTGTGTCACACTGCACAGGAGAGAGGGAAAGGAAACTACAATTAGAGGATATAGAGTTTGAAAATGATATGAATTATGAATTATATGGAGACTGTGAGAAACAAGAAAAGAGTGAGCTGGTAATAAAGGTAGCAAGTATCCAGATATAGAAATGAAACACTTGACTTAACAATGTACTCAATATACATAAACTACCAGTCAAACATTTAGGCTCACTTAGAAATTTCCATTCCACTCCATTCCATTAATTGCTACGAACAGCTATCATTAACATTCAGGACTGGGATTTATGATAAATGGTATTCTAGACTATACTTGATTGTATTCACAGGAGTGTTGAGTAATACGCCTAGTCAGAGTGTTAGTATATAGAGTATAGGAGTATATTTAGAGCATACACCATGGACCAAGAGGCAGCCTATGCTGAGACTAGAAGGAAATGAATACAGTATATGATATGCACATGGCATAACACAGCAACAGTAATAGCTATATAGTGACAGTTTGAGGTGGTAATGAGAAGAGACTACAGAGATGACAGCAGTGATGGTGGCACAGACCTCTAGGGCGATTTTTGTTCAGTGTGACACACTTGATTAGTTATGTGTAGCACAGTCTCACTAAACACCTGTCTCTTGCTATGTGGCTACCAAGCAACCACAATGAATCATTTACATGCCTTCATTGTGGTTACTGTGTTTGAACATGACCTAGCCTAGCCTACTACACCTGTTTCCTCCTCTAATTACAAAAAAGTGACACAGACAGCTAAAAGAAATCCGTTGAAACCAGAACTGATGAGGTTATGTGGAAGTGTAGTAATTTTAGTAACTTCAAGTCACAGTCATGAGTTTTTGTGGACAGAGCTGAGCGCTAGACAGCTCTGAGACATTACTGTATGGTTTCCCGCCGCCTTCCCCCTCATCAGAGGGCCGGGGCAGCAGTGGTGCCGCGCGGCGCTCGCGTCGCCGCTGGGCTGCTGGAAATTACATTTGGCCACGGTGTGTGAATGAGACACAAGACAAACACACAGCCCTAACACAGACTGCCAGGGGACCGGCTGCCGCCGCTTGCCGCCTATCCATAATTCAGCAGTCGGCAGGGACAGCAGCCACTGTGCCTAAGCACGAAGTAGGAGAGACAACAAGGATGAGCAAGAATCCAATTTCCCTCCTTCTCCGCTGAGTATCGTGCAATATGATGGTGGATGACCTTGCGCCCTCTGCATGACCTTTGTAGATGAACTGAAAGTCAATGAAAGCCATGCTGGGCATGAATAGGCCTACTGTACGATATCATACTCCTCCCTAATAACTTAATTCATTGGCTTTTGAAAATGTAATGTTCAATGTAGTGCTGAGTAACGGCTCAATTTATCCTGAATTAGTGTAATTATGTTGTAATCTAGCTGAAATATTGAAATGTGTTTACACCTCTTAATCAAATCAACAGAGATGAGGATGTAGGTCATCTGCCATGAGAGCTCCTCTTTCAAGGCCCGTGGTGGCACTGCTAACGACCAACTGTTAGAGTGCACTGTCATCCAGGCACAAGATGTCCCGGGCAGTAATTGCTTGCGTGTACAGAAACAAAACACTACTCAGCCCCCGCCTGATATGGCCTCTGGGATGCTGCATGCCAAGTGTAGCACCTGTTGGTCTGTCTTGGGAGGGATGTCTTGGAAGGCCACAACTTGTAAAGCTCTCCAGTGACTTAGCAGAGGCCACCTGTACTTACTGACTGCTACTGGCTTCATTTAGCAGATATCTATTAGATGAAAATGTGTAACTCTTTAAGTCTTTTAGCCCATGAAGCAGAATCTTGTTTGAAGCATCCAGAATCCTGTTTTTGTGTCTAATGCATCAATTTCATTTTATACAATCCCTCTGCATGCAATAGCATAACCCAAATATGGCCCAAGCATTTCTCTCAGCCCGATGTGACCAATGACTCCTTACAGTAATATCACCATCCATTCTCAAACACTCACGATCCTGTACACTATTTGAGTTAGCGAGGAGGAAATGATTTGGGTGGTCTGGTGTGTATAGGCAGATAGACAGCGAGGCAGGCAGGCCCCAGTAAGAACGCCTCTATTTTCAGCTGGCTGCCTGAGAGCCTGCCCGGCCCCAGGGGAAGAGCCACTCCGGTTGCGGGGTGTGTGGGCCAGCTGAGTCTGCGACAGGGCAGGAGAGGACAGGACAGGACAGGACAGACAGCTCTGATGCTGCTGGCTTGGCAGTGCCGCTGTGCCGTGCCGCAGCTCTGCTGACACGAGCGTGTTTCCCTGCTTTCTGTTAAATCAGCTGGATTTGCATTCCGGCTCGTTTGTCTGTCTTGACTGACTCTCTCTCTCTCTCTCTCTCTCTCTCTCTCTCTCTCTCTCTCTCTCTCCCCCTCTCTCTCTCTGTCCATCTCCCTCGTTCTCTCCCCCAGGAGTGCTCAGTCTGCCGGACAGCTTGAACTTGCACAGGGACCAGCAGAGGTCTGGGAAGGCGGGAGAGGGTCACGCCTACAGCCAATCAGAGCTGCGCACCATCGAGCAGTCCCTCCTGGCCACCCGTGTGGGCAGCATCGCTGAACTCAGTGAGTCCTCTATGTGTGTGTGTGTGCGTATTGCTGTGTGTGTGTGTGTGTGTGTGTCTGTGTGTGTGTGTGCGTGTGTGTGTGTATTGCTGTGTGTGTGTGTGTGTGTATGTGTGTGTGTATTGCTGTGTGTGTGTGTGTATGTATGTGTGTGTGCGTGTGCGTGTGTGCGCGCACGCGTGTGTGTGTGTGTATTGTTGTGTGTGTGTGTGTGTGTGTGTATGTGTGTGTGTATTGCTGTGTGTGTGTGTGTGTGTGTATGTGTGTGTGCGTGTGTGTGTGTGCGCGCGCGCGCGTGTGTGTGTGTATTGCTGTGTGTGTGTGTGTGTGTGTGTGTGTGTGTGTGTGTGTGTGTGTGTGTGTGTGTTGCTGTGTGTGTGTGTGTGTGATGTGTGTATGTATTATGGAGTTAATGTTATATGTGTCTGTGTGCGTGTGCGTATGTATGTGTGTATGTATTATGGAATTAATGTGTGAGAAGAGAGGGAGAAGTTGTGGGGGGGGGGGGGATATGAGTCAGCTTGACCACATTTGAGTGTGTGTGCAATTGTGCACGTATGTGTGTCGTGTGCGTGCATGCACGCACGTGTGTGTGTGTGTTTGTGTGTGTGTGTGTGTGTGTGTGTGTGTGAGCAGGTTGTGTGGAAGTCAGGAAACTCTTGTTGCTTGTAGTGCTCCAGGGCCGACAGCAGGTGTTTGGTATTCTTGGCTTGCGAGGTGAACACCAGGGCTGTGGACTGCCTGCAAACCTCTGCATGCCCATTCAGAGTGGCAGTCAAGTGCATTTCCATATGCTGCGGTAGCCTAGCGTGACCTAGGAGTGCTGTGCGTATAGCTGCAGAGCTCAGGCAAGTTCATTAAAGACTATAGAAGCTTGGACACAGGTGGAAGTAATGATTACTGTAATTAATCAAGCCATGAATTATGAGCTCTTTTAAAACACTGTGGATCATAGTGAATCCATTGAACCAGTTTGCTGTTAAGTTCTGGGGAGTTAAGTGGGTGGATACGGTGATGTAAAATATACTGCACTGTATATTTTAATCCCGTAGGATTTACTGTATATGGGACTTGATATTGTTATTAAACAGTTGTACAGAATTCTCTGTGTTTTTTATTAAAATGCCTTCCTAGTGTGTCTGTATGGGGGTTAAGGTGCCTTCCTAGTGTATCTGTATGGGGGTTAAGGTGCCTTCCTAGTGTGTCTGTATGGGGGTTAACGTGCCTTCCTAGTGTGTCTGTTTGGGGGTTAAGGTGCCTTCCTAGTGTGTCTGTTTGGGGGTTAAGGTGGTAATGGGGAGCTGAGTGAGATCCTTGAGTGGAGGGGTTTATACCAGGACTCCTCCACAGAGGTACACTCTGTGCCCTGTTCTGCAGTTGTGCATTAGCATACGCCTTCGTAGCCCTGCCTGAACCAACAGTGCTGGAGGAGCGCAGCCGTGGTGCTCAGTGGAGCACATTAAACATTAAACTGAGCAGTGCGCTGTGCTTGCCCCAGCTCACTCACATCTCTGCTTCCAGCTTCAGGTTGAAGTACATTCCACCAGCTGCTGCAGTGGTGTGTGATGGTGTGTGTGATGCCTATTTGTCTGTCTTGTATGCAAACTGAGCATAAAAACGTTTGTTCTTCTAGCATTGGTACTTGAGAGATGTCTAGAAGAGTTGAAAGATTGCTTGGATGTATGAAATTAATCCATATTGACATAATATGCTATGAGTCAAATGAATGAATGTTTTCCATAATTAGATTAACCTCTTCTGGGTTTCCTTTGGCTTTGTTTCCTTGCTGCATCGATTAGGCAAAGCTGAATTGTATTATGCTTGAACAGTAATGAAAGCAGGTTCTTTTTTTCAAAGTCATAAGAAAGAATCTTATAATTGTCATATAATTTTGATGCAGCTACAGTGCAGGTGTCTTGCAGAACAGGAGGTGTTAAACAGTGAGAGTGGTCTTTACACTCAGGGAGGAATTGATTTTACATTGTTATCCAGTATGTTTTACAACAGTCAACAAGCTCTATATTTATCTTGCCAATAGTGTAACCCTATACCCTATTCACATACATAAGATGGCCATAAAAATCAAGCTCAGGAAATGAGGTAACTGGGATATGACTTCATGCTTGACTCCGTCAGCAGTCAGCTCCATCTCTGCTGTTCTCCTTGCACACAGTGGGTGAAGGATGTGGGGGGGGGGTTAAGGTGCAGAGTTCTTTTGAGGTACTGAAAAGTTCTTTTCCCTCCTCCATTTTGCTCCTATGTGTTTAACGCTCCACCAAAACCCATTGAATGCAGTGTCCCCATCTGCACCACGCAGTGCCCCCATCTGTCCTAATGCCGGCGTGCTGAAGCGTCGGAATAATACGCGGGTGCTTGTCGTGAGGCTGCTTTCCTTCTGCTAAGGACAGACTGAGCAGTCAGCACAACTGTAGACAGGATGGGCGTATTGCGCTTTCTCCTGAAATACCTCCGTGGCTCGCAGCTCAGATATCAGCCCAGCGTCTCTGGGTGCTGCCAGATATCAGTGAGGCTGCCGTCTCCTCCTCCTCCTCCTCCTCCTTCATCTCCTCCTGTGTCCCACGTCTGAGCATCGCTCTAAGACTGTCCCCACAGGACCTTTACAGGAGACAGAGGACAGCCCCTCAGCTCTTCACTTAAGACACACACACACACCATACACTAAGGCAAGGTCAGGGAAGGAGAGTGTGAGTTAGGGAATGAAGTCAGTCACAAAGGAGCACTTATCTCATTTATCTGGCCATTACAGAATGGAATTGGTTGGAGCGGTGGGACAGCTTATTTGCCAGTTTATTCTCAGAGCTAATTTATATTTGTGTTCCATTGTTTGACATTCCCTCTTTAATTTTTGGTATAATTGGAAAGCTAAGTAGTGAATCAGACTGGAAGGGAATTGTTTTTGAGAGGAAGAGGAGGAGGAGGAGGAGGAGGGGAGCTGCAGTAGGATGCATTCAAATTGGAGCACACGGATTCACTGCGTCAGTGGGAGGTTACTGAGTTGGGGAGAGACTTTTATAGCAGAGTGTTTAACGGGGAATGCAGCTATATGGGGGTTTGGGTTGTGTGTGTGCTTAAGCGCACAGAGGGTGATGTTTTAAAATGAGCTTACAAATTTGCCTCGAGGCTGAAGGAGAAGCATGCCCCGGCTTTCACCAGCTCTGTTGAACATCTTAACTAACAGGAGGGTCTGCTGTGGATCCATCTATGCCAATATCCTCCTCTCTGAAAGGTTGACGGCTCTCAGCGTCCCAGGCATCACCAGTGCCCAGTTACCTGGTCAGGTCTCATCTCATCTCATCTGAGCCCCTCCACCATCCCAGCATGCACTGTCACAACAGTAGAACAGTGTGAACAGAACAGTGTGAAATCATATGCTGTGCTATACGGCCATGAATATGAATATTTGATGCATGTTTAAAGAAGTATCTTTATTGTTCGCCAGCTAACCCCATCTCTGTTTGCACAAGAGTCTGGTGCGCTCCTCTCTCTGCCACATTGCATCCTCTGAAAACAGCTCGACTGGAGCTTATTTATTCAGATAATATCGTATTCCATTTTTACAGTCGTAGAAAAAGCCAAGGATTATTCCCCCCCCCCGCCTCCTTCCAGAGGAAAACTCTCCCTTCCAGCTCCGGATCCGGCTTGCGCATCTTTCATCCCGTCTCTGCCGTCGGAAGTGCTCGCTTTCTTCCCCAAGGCCCCTGTCTGCCAATCATGGCCACTGTTTTTGGGAGTGGTGGTGAGGGAGAGTGTTATCTTGCCCTTCTCGCTCTCCCATCAAAGGCATCCAAACATTC
>NC_055967.1:14901683-14909183 GCF_018492685.1 Alosa sapidissima | reverse complement strand
GGGTGATCTGACAGGTGAGCTGGTGTCGCGGGCAATGCACCACCTGCAGCCTCTGCACGTGAAGAACCACAGCAACGGCACCCCTGGCCACCAGCGTCCGTCCTCAGTCCACTGGGAGCCCGAGGCCCTGTACACACTCTGCTACTTCATGCACTGCCCCCAGATGGAGTGGGAGAACCCCAACATCGAGCCCTCCAAAGTCACACTGCACACCGAGAGGTAAGGACCATCACCACACAACTTCATACCGCACTCAGATACACAGCACAGTAGAACAGGGAACAATCAGCACACATTAGAGTGTTATGTTTTTGTAAGATTTTTTATTTATTTTTTATTATCTTTTATCTTATTTGTTGGGGACCATGTACAATTTTAAGCTTAAATGTGGCCATTTGATGCATTGTACCAGAGTTAAGCTAATGTACATGGCAACATTTCACATGAATGCCCATGGAGTTGAGCATGGAGTTGAACTGCGTAGCACAACATAGCTGCTGAGAAGACATAGAATATCACAGCAGTGTGTGCACCAGCAGTGTGTCCACCACTCACACTAGCTGTGCTGATGATGACTACAATATTAATGATACTTAGATAATTGGAACAAAGCTGTTCCAGAAATGGAGAAGACCACCATGAAGCCCAAATAGTGTCTGCCTCATGAGTAATGCTGAAAGCCCCGGCTCCTGGCCATTCTGACTGTAGAGTTTCCAGGCTGCTTGGAGGCTGGAGCTTGTCGTGTTTGGATTGTGCTCTGCTGAGGCCGGGGCGTGTGAGGCACGGCGCTCCGGCATTTCAAACGCTCAGGCGCTGGCTGAGTAAATCTGCGGCGCTGTGTGGGATGTCTATGTCTCCTTGCTGGCTGCTGCTCGTTCCTGGCCGTGCGGAATTCCCCTTCTGAGCGGATTTCAAATGTCGCCCAGTCCGGGGCTATATGAGTCGGAGTCCTCCCTCCATCTCCTCTCCTCCTCTTCTCTTCCTCCTCCTCCTCCCCCATCTGCCCCCTCTCTCTCTCTATGCGCTACATGCCACCACTGCACTGCCGCTGCTGTAATGAGAAACAGCTGCTAACAGCCAAGCAGGAGAGAGAGAGAGAGAGAGAGTGATGAACTGCAGAGCTGTGGAAGAGTTGGAGGAAAAAAGAGAGGAACAATAAGAATAGTGACGGAGAGGTGAGGAAGTGAGGTCAGGAGCTGTGGAGAGAGAAAAGAAAGGAGAGAAGAGAACTGCCAGGAAAGAAGAGGTGAAGAGTTAAGTACCTGGGAGAGGAGGAGAGCGAGGGAAGGAGAGGGAACAGGTGTGCAGACGTGAGGAACGGGGGAAGAGTTTTGTGAGCAGAGTTTTGCGCTGGAATGAGAAGCAGAGCCAGGAGGTCAGCGCAGAGATGGAGGAGAGGAGAGAAGTGATTAGGAGGTGCCTGTGGGAGGAGATGATGGAGCGAGGAGATGAGTGGAGAGGAGAGATGGAGAGATTGGAGGAGAGGGAGGAGGAGGAGTGCAATCACTGAAAGATTAGGAGAGGTGAGGGGCGGTAAGGGGATAGGTCTGCAGGGATGAGGGGATGTGAGGAAAGGAGGAGAAGTTAGAGGAGAAATGAGAGAGGAGAGGAGAGGAGGGGAGAGGAGGGGAGGGGAGCTGCGGATGGCTGCGGGGTGCCCCAGTGAGTGGATGTGCCATGCTGAGAGTGTGTCTCCCCCTGCAGGCCGTACGTGGTGCTGCCGCCGCTGATGGAGTGGATCCGCGTCGCCGTGGCACACGCCGAGCACCGCCGCAGCTTCTCCGTGGACAGCGATGACGTCAGACAGGCCGCACGCCTGCTCCTGCCCGGCACAGACTGTGAACCACGACAGCTGAGGTACTCATGCACACACACACACACACACACACACACACACACACACATACACATACACATACACACACACACACGCACACACACATCGTACACTTACACGTTTACGGTCAGGAAACATGTAGATCAGTCAGTACTCATACTCACAAATCATATTATATTTCAATTCATTTTCATTTTCATGCAGCAGGTAAGAGACAATATTTTATCGAACATCTTACACCACATACACACTCCTCACACATGCTTGCTGCAGATCCTACCAAGCCATGCACACACTTACTGCACACACATGCACACCTTGATCCCTCCACATACACACAATCCACACGCATACGCATACTTGAGGCAAACATGGGCTCAAAGCACAAATCCTTAAAGTACACTCAGATCCTATACGTGCACAGACTCAAAGCTCAAATCTGTCTACAACACATCTGTAAGAGCATTTACACACACACACACACACACACACACACACACACACACACACACACACACACACACACACATTCACACACACACACACACACACACACACACACACACACACACACACACACACACACACACACACACACACGTACACATACACGTACACGTACACACATACATACTTACAACAGCTGGACACCCATGCTGTAGACACTCCAAGCACTCCCACTCCCCAAGTCCTCCGGATTCCACAGTGAGAAGACAGATGCTCTCCGCTCGTCCTGCCTGCCTGGCACCCCCAGCTCCAGACCTCTATAGGGGAGAGCAGCGGAGAGCAGCGGAGAGCAGCGGAGAGGAGCGGAGAGGGGAGGGGAGCGATGCAGCGCGGCCGCCTGGAGCCAGCGGTGGACAGGAAGCTCGGATGATTCACTCCCCCAGCTCCACAGGCCCGTCTGCTCCATTTCAAACAACACACACTTTCACTCTCAAAACACACTCACTCCAGACACTTCAACACACACACACACATACACACACACACAGACATCTACACACTCACTCACACTCCCCTGAGGACTGCCAAACCATAAAATAGCTGCAGTAATCTCCATGAATCTTCCGAGAGGAAAAGAAGCTCGTAACTTATTTATGATGGTGTTATGAATTCCACCGTCGAGTGTTTGTTTAGATGCCACTGGTGGAGCCCTTCGCTCACCCTCCTTGTGGCACCTGTGTGTGTGTGTGTGTGTGTGCGTGTGTGTGTGTGTGTGTGTGTGTGTGTGTGCGTCCTGCAGGACAGATGACTGTTTCTGTGCCTCCCGTAAGCTGGACGCCGCGTCCACTGAGGCCAAGTTTCTTCAGGACCTGGGCTTCCGCATGCTCAACTGCGGACGCACCGACCTGGTCAAGCAGGCCGTCAACCTGCTGGGACCAGACGGCATCAACAGCATGAGTGAACAGGTGAGGATGCGTACACAAGCATACACTCACACATGTAAAAACACACACACACACACACACACACACTAACACTCACACATGCACATACAGGTTTATATTGACACATACTAAAGGTGTGATGAGCTTCATACAGTCACTTCCATATGCTGTCATGGGTATACACATACAGGTGTGAGTCACAATGCATTCACACATAGAATTGTGACATATGTCACGTGTAGGCAGACACCTATATTTAGATATGGATACAGATTTAGGTATTACCAGACATAGAGTGGTTGGGCTTGTGTGTTGAGGTCACAGGCTTGCTTACGGTGGGTTCGTCTACATTATTGAGCTTGCAAAAACAATCCAAGCTGCTCGGCTCCACTTTGGGGAGAGGAGGAGGCGGTAGCCTCATTTTGGCGGCACAAACATGTCAAACTGACACAGGCACAGAGGCACACTGGCACACACACCCCTACAAACCATCGACTGCACTGGAACAGAAAAGAGAGAAAGAATCCTACATGTTCATCGCGACCCAGTTTTGACACTCCTTCCACACCCACACCAAATCCAGCCAAGGCTTTAGAGCCTCTCACTCAACACTGCAGCTTTTTGGGGAGCCAGACTCAGACAGGACGTTTAATGGTTAACCATACTTTAAATCAGAGACCACTCCCAGCTTAGCATTCAGCTGATGAGGACACACACACACACACACACACACACACACACACACACACAGAGTCACCACCCACATGCTCTCAGTGTCATTGCACGTTTGAACCTAGTTTTTTGGCAGATAATGTGTGTTTCTCAATCTCAGTCTCAACCACAGTCTTCATATCTGATTTTCCATCCTTATTCAGATGTTGATTTCACAAACTCTTGGCTGCAGAGATCTGTGTGTCCTTGCAGTCCTTTCACATTCACACGATCACTGCACATAAATCTCAGGCCAACATGAGAATCTGTTTTTATTTTCAAATGAAACAGAACATACGAAACAAAAGAAAACATACACTTGATTTCTTTCTCTCAGTGTTGTTTTTTTCTCACTATCTCTCACAACCATCTTTCATCTTTAATGGCTGTGACTCCTTTCACAGCTACCCACACACAGCTGCTGTTGTTCTTCTTTCTGTTGTAACTAAGACCTGAAGATGTGTGTGTGTGTGTGTATGTGTGTTAAAGAGTTCTCTCTCTGTGTGCCGTTGCCTAGGGAATGACCCCTCTGATGTATGCGTGTGTGCGTGGGGACGAAGCCATGGTGCAGATGCTGCTGGATGCTGGAGCTGACATCAACAGCGAGGTCAGTCACCTAAAACGTGGACACACACACACACACACACACACACACACACACACACACACACACACACACACACACACACATACACATACACATACACATACACATACATATAATAGTACATACTGTACAATACAGAACAAGTCACATATACACTTGCACACATGAATGCATATGCAAACTCAGACATGCATAGTCACATACACACACTAGTCACGGCATAGTCACGACACTACACACAAATCTACTGATGCACACACACTCACACACAAATGAACATACAGTAGTCTCAAAGCAATGCTAAATCTGTTATACTGCATACACTCTGGATGCCAGGTTTGCTTCCCAGGTGCCCAGTCTGCCCACCCTGACCCCATTGGTGACCTTGTGTGCGGTGTTGTGTAATGTGGTGTTGTAGTGTGTCGTGTGTTCTCTCCATCCTGCATAGCTCCTGCGTGCCCATTCAGAGAGTGAGAGAAGCGGCGCGCCTGCTGGAACTGAGCCTCATTGTCCCCGCTCCTCCTCTCTCATTAACCTTGCGTTTCACTGTGCGCCATTGTTTGTCAATCCATGTACACTATGATGGGTGTGAAAGCAATTAGGCACAAAAAAATCCCTGGAACACAAAAGGATTTTTTGTTGTTTTTTTTTGGTTAAGAACCGGTTCTTACCAGAGCAATTTTGCGCATTTTAGGCGTGTGGCTAGCGTCCTCGCCCCGGGTGGGTGGGGGAGGATCAGAGACGACGTGGTGATTATTCTCAGAGCTCATGGGAGACTTTACGTCTCAGCTCCCATCATCAGCAGGTGTCTGCCGCTTCGCGCCCGCAACACCTGTCTGACCTGGGAGAGGGAGAGATGGCAGACCAGCGTCACCTGTTTGGAGGATTAGGAAAAGAAAAGAGGGAAGGGCTGCTTTTGAAGCAGAGTGTGTTGAAGAAATAGAGACAAAATGAAGGAGGAGGAGACAGGCAATGATTTTAAGAAGACAGGCGATGCTAAGTTAAGAATCAGGCCAGATGGAAGACAGGAGAAAATTTCAAGCTGAAGGAGTGAGACACTACGTAGAGAAGGAAGAAGGAAATTTACATTGGAATTACATTAGCCTGCAGTAAGCGGGCCATAATAAGTTCTATCTCGTTCCTAAGTAACACAAATGGTTTGCCTAAACTGACAATTGAATACGCTTGCGTTGCGCTTTGAAAGTTGAACCAAGTTCATCGCTCAGCTTGACGTGCTAGTGAGAGGTGCTGCTGGCAACCTTTAGCTCCCTTGCTAGCATGCTTACCTCTCAATCTGAGATGCTGCAAGTTGCGAAATTGGGGCAAATGCAGGTCTGAGTCACATGGTCAACACAACGCAGGTTACATATAAAACCATGCCATGTAGATAGTATACACTCTGCAGGTTACATATAAAACCATGCCATGTAGATAGTATACACTCTGCAGGTTACATATAAAACCATGCCATGTAGCTAGTATACACTCTGCAGGTTACATATAAAACCATGCCATGTAGCTAGTATACACTCTGCAGGTTACATATAAAACCATGCCATGTAGCTAGTATACACTCTGCAGGTTACATATAAAACCATGCCATGTAGTTAGTATACACTCTGCAGGTTACATATAAAACCATGCCATGTAGCTAGTATACACTCTGCAGGTTACATATAAAACCATGCCATGTAGCTAGTATACACTCTACAGGTTACATATAAAACCATGCAATGTAGCTAGTATACACTCTGCAGGTAAATATTTGTATGGTGTCCTCCTAGCTGTGGCTCCAGTCTGGCTCTGCTAAGGGCCCGACTCTGGTCGTCCTCTGGTCGTCCCTGGGCTCCCCACCTCCCCCTGTGTCCAGTGCTCCTCACCACTGTGTGTGTGTGTTTGTGTCTGTGTGTGTGTCCTTCCCATCCCCCTCTCCTCTGATCCCCAGGTGCCAAACACGATACACAAGCACCCCTCAGTCTTCCCCGAAACTCGGCAGGGGACCCCGCTCACATTCGCCGTCCTACAAGGACATGTCCCTGTTGTCCAGGTAGTCACCTCCCTCTCTCTCTCTCTCTCTCTCTCTCTCTCTCTCTCTCCCTGTCCATCTGTCTCTTTCTTCTCTCTTTCTCCCCTTTCCTTTAACACCAACCTGTAAGAACCACAGACAAGGGCATGCCCATAACCCTAAAATAAAAAAAAATAAAAAATCAACTGAATAATCTAATTGCATGTAGCACCCGTCATCTTCATCATCATCCTCCTCTTCATCCGCTTGCTGGTCCTCACATACCCAGTGTATCCCATGTTTAAGCTGTACCTGTGTTACTGTGTAACTGTAGTCACCAGTTAGTGTTGCCAGTTGTTGACAGCTCTTGATAAAGAATTAGATATAGAATATGACCTCCCACCACATGTGATCTTGGGTTGAATGTATTAACTCATCTAACTAATTAGGTGGTGTAATAAAATAAATACACTTCTCTTCTAAATGAATATAGCTACACGTTACTAATATCACCATTCAATTGGATCCTCACGCTCTCTAACCACAAGTGAATGTTCACTAAAATGTTCCTGAAAATTCTGAATTCCAAATGAAACATGGAAACTGGGTACTGTTGGTCACTTGTGTTCTGTACACTGTACACTAACTGCTCTGAAACCGATAGCAAGCATACTGAGGCCTTTAGATTTGTCTGTGATGGTGTTAATGGTTGGGTATTCTGAGGTAAGTAAAGGCATTTAACCCTTATAACTACAGCAATTGATGATCATTAATAAATCATGAGTCAGTCAGTAAACCCCCTTCCTCTCTGTCAGCTCCTGCTGGATGCCGGTGCCAATGTGGAGGGCTCTTTGCAGGATGGCATGGAGAACTACACAGACACCCCCCTGCAGCTGGCCTCCGCCGCAGGTAACACCAGCTAGCTTTTCATCTTTCTCAACTTTCTATT
>NC_055967.1:14894183-14899183 GCF_018492685.1 Alosa sapidissima | reverse complement strand
GTGAAGCGAATGTTTGCTTTAAACATGTGTTTTTGACATTTTGAATGTTGTGTGTCATTTTGCTGGAGATTTGGGGCATTTTGCATTTTGTGTGAGCAGTTGTGGGTTTTGTGTGTGGAGTTTTGAAAAATAGACACAGAGTTTTGAAAACGTGTGTAAACAATTGTAAAAAACTGTAAGCCAATCCCTCGCTCTCATAAAAAAACACAAGAAAGACAGAAATGAAACACCTGGAGCCGGAATGGCTTCCTGGCGCTTCCTGGCGCTCACACAGACACTCCTCCCAGTTCCTCCCTTCTGCAGCTGCTGCTGCTTCTCACATCAGATCCAGAGAAGGAAACAGGGGAGGAAACTTCTGCCAGTTTCAGCACTAGTTCTAGCAAATTCTACAAACTTCACCAATGGGATGCACAGAGAACCAGTAAACTCTCGCCCATATTTTCCTTTTATTTCTAATCATAAAATCAATTTGGAAGAGGTAACTGTTTGTGGTGCGTGACAATTGTAGTCCCACTTCATAATACTGTCTGTCCCAGAGGAGCTATACTGTGAGTAATTATTTCAATCAATAACAATGAATTGCAGCACATTGGCGTCATGGGGGGGTTGTTTTTAGCTACAGTTACATAAACTGATAAATAAATGTTAATGAAAATGTTTTGTCATTATTTTCGCTCAGTTCTCTATCTAAGTCTTATGGCAGTAATACATGTATGGTTCTTAGCTGATTGTGTGAATTCAAAAGAAGTACCCACAGTCTCCATAAGTGTTTTTGAATAAAATTGCATGAAAAGGTGAGCTTAGTCACACATTCAGTTCAGTTCATTTTCATATCTGTCAGAAGAAGTATACCTACTCACTCACTATCCCCGGGCACACGGTGATATAACCATGATTTAGCACTCTACTATACAGTATCTTCTCTGGTTCAGGGACATCTATGGCCATACTGCCTGCTTTTCCTAGCCATGACTGGTGTGTGTGTGTTTGTGTGTGTATGTTGCAGGTATCCCGTGGACGCTGCACACCTGGTTGGAGTCTCTGCGTACCTGCTTCCAGCAGCACCGGCGGCCGCTGATCCAGGGCCTGCTGAAGGAGTTCAGCTGCATCGAGGAGGAGGAGTACACCGAGGAGCTCATCACCCACGGCCTGCCCCTCATGTTCCAGATCCTCCGTGCCAGCAAGGTTTCTCCCTCTCTCTCTCTCTATCTCTCTTTCTTTCTCTCTCTCTCTCACAAACACACACACACTCCTTCATCACACACACAGAGCATTCCGTCTCACCACCCGTGTATCATTTCATCCATCCTACCAAATTCCCCCAGGAGAACTCTAGTACCCTCATGTCCTCATAACTTCCTCTATACTTCTTACAGTACAAATCCACCCCAAAAGTTCCTGAACACATTCCCCTGACTCTTCCTCAGGTGTTTGAATCACCCTCTCTATCATTCTCACTGCTGCTTTCTTGTAATATTCTGCTATTTCACGTCAGCCAGAGAGCTCTGAAAGATATAACTCAGTGAGATGCGCCCCTTTGTCAGGACATCATGTTCAGATGAGATGAGTGTGATGTGTTCATGTTCAGCTCAGTGACATCAGATGAGATGGGGAGGGTGATGAATTCTTCTGGCATCAGTCCAGTCCATCTCCCTCCTCTCTCTTGGCCTCCCCACCACTCTCAGGGGGATTCAAACACAAAGCTGTGGGAGTGCATAGTTGTTGACAGTGTGTCTGTAGCAGTGAACACCTACACCTCCCTCTCTCTATCTCTCCCTCTCTCTCTCTCTCTCTCTCTCTCTCTCTCTCTCTCTCTCTCTCTCTCTCTCTCTCTCTCTCTCCCTCTCTCTCTCTCCAGCACTGGCACGCCTCTGCTCTCCTCTCTGCTCCTCTCTCCTCTGCTTTGCCTCTCCACCCTCCGACACTTTGCTCCTCTCCTCTCTTCTCCTCTGCCCTCCTTTCTCTTCTCCGCTCCTGCCACCTCCATTGTTCATGTTCATCTCTGAGTCATCCACACAAAACCACTGGTCTCTTTTCACTGCCCCCTCGCCTCTCTTTTGAATGGTTCCGAGTGGAAAAAAAACCTTTTTTCCATCTCTCACTCTATTTGCTCTCTCTCTAACTCTTGTTCTCTCTTTCTCTCTCTCTCTCTCTCTCTCTCTCTCTCTCTCTCTATATATATATATATATATATATATATATATATATATATATATATGCTCTCTCTCTCTCTAACTCTTGTTCTCTCTGTCTATTTCTATTTTTCCTCTCCCTGTCTGCCTGTTCACTCTCCGCAAGACTGAGAGAGAATCAAAGATGCTGTGTATGCACTTCACGTCCTGCTCTCTGCCCATGAGCTACCTTGCCTGATTTATTTGTGCCTCTGTGTGTGTGTGTGTTTGTGTCTGTGTGTGTATGTGCGAACATCCATGTGTTTGTTCATTCTCATCTTCCTGTGTGTGTGTTTGTGTGTGTTGGTGTGTTACAGAATGAGGTGATCAGTCAGCAGCTTGCAGTGATTTTTACGCAGTGCTACGGTCCCTACCCCATCCCCAAGCTGACGGAGATCAAGAGAAAACAGACCTCGCGCCTAGGTGAACACCACCACCACCACCACCACAAACACCCAATGCTCCAATCTATATATCAAGCAGTCAGGCTGCCTGGTCGGCTTTGGTGACACCACTGTGTTTCTGTGGGTTAGATCAAATCATCTCAAGCTGCCTAGATTACAATAATCTGACAGCTCCATTGCCAAAATCAATTGCCAAAATCCATTTGAGCAGCCAAATGGTTTGTAGCCAAAATTGCCTTACCGCAGCACACCCAAGCTCAAGCAGCCCAGGAATTCGGTCAAACCAAACTGAGCCATAAAGAGACAGCTCTGCCATCTAGTGGACACATATGGCATGCTTTTATGAAGGCAATAACATCTGCAAAAGCACCATCAAATATTAGTCCTGTGATCCTGTGCAATAGATTCTTATGGTGTGAGAATTATAAAGGAAGACATTTTCCACTCTAGGATCTTGTTTATCCCCTAGGATGTTGTTTACGCTTTAAGGGGAATTGAAGTGTTTGTGGGGAAGCCAGACCTCACATCTTGTTCAGTTGTATGGTTATGTTGATAGGTCTGTGTTGTTGTAGTGATGAACATGGGGAAATGTCTCTCTCTCTCTGCTTTGATGTTGAGCTTTAGGAGCACTGCAATTATGTGAGTAATAGTGTGTGGAGATAATGTGTGTGTGAGTTATAGTGTGTGGGGATAGTGTATAAGTTATAGTGTGTGTAGTAGATTGTGTGTGTGTGTGTGTGTGTGTGTGTGTGTGTGTGTGTGTGTGTGTGTGTTTTGTTTCGAATTCTGATTAACTGGTTCAAACTCAGAAGAATTTTGACAAAGTGAAAGAATACTTAGATGTGCAGCTTTAATGCAATCTGGACTGCGTTCTTGAGCATTAGTTCATGAAGTAAGCTAACGTAGCATGCTGCTGTTCAGCTTTTATACCCCTTCAAGTCATCCTTTAAAGATTACTACATCAAATAAAGATACTACATGTGTTTAAAGATTACTACATCAAATAAAGATACTACATGTGTGTGGAGATAGTGTATGTGAGTGCTAGTGTGTGGAGATTAGTAGATAGTGTGTGTGTGTGTGTGTGTGCGTGTGTGTGTGTGTGTGTGTGTGAGTGATAGTGTGTGGAGATAGTGTGTGTGGAAAATGTCTGAGCCTGTGACCTGACCTCAGCCTCGTCTCCCTCTTGTAGACCCGTGCTTCCTAAACAATAAGGAGATGTCTGACGTGACGTTCCTGGTGGAAGGCAAGCCCTTCTACGCCCACAAAGTTCTGCTGTTCACTGCCTCTGCCCGGTAGGAGAAGCACACATCTCCGCACTTCCTCTCCATTCACTTTACATCTTCATTTCTCAGAGCGTGCGTGCGTGTGTGCGCGCGTGCGTAGGTGCGTGCGTGTGTGTGTCTAGCAGAATGGACACTGACCCATGTAAACATGTCTGTCTAACCTGCCTCTTCCTCGACCCCCTCAGATTCAAATCCCTCCTGATGAACAGGCCGGTCGGGGAGAACACCTGTATTGAGATCAGCCACGTGAAGTATAACATATTTCAGGTAACATACTTTCCTCATTCTCTCCGCAAACAGCCATGGCTGTAGGTGTGCTGTGCGGGGGAAAGATAGAGCTGCTGCACTTCGACATGAGGTGGCAGCAGAGGTCCATGGCTGACCACTAATGACCTGAGACGAGCTTAGAGTTCCAGAGCTAATCGAATACTTTGAGAAGCCATGTTTGGCTCATGAGGGCATGAGAGCCCATAATATATGTGGAGTGTGGCAGGGCCCTAATGACACTTAAAGAGCTGCCGCTCTACTCTGATGAGAGCTGTCCACTTAAACTGCTGTCCGTGCTGGGCTGCATCTGCCGCTGCCTGCCCGCCTGCCTGCCTGCCCGTCCAACAAGTGTCTGAGTGGGAGACGCGAGGGTTTAAGTGTGACAGGAAAGCAAACACAATCTCAAGTCTGCAGTGAACAGCTTTGTGGCACAGCGGTGCAGCACTGCAATCAAATCTCTCTCAGTGGGCTTGAGTATACCACAACCACACACAAAACCACACACACACACACACGCACGCACACACACACACACACACACACACACACACACACACACACACACACACACACACACACCACACACACATTACACACACACAGACACACGCAAGCACACATACACGCATACGCTCACGCACACACACACACACACACACACAGACACACACACACACAGACACACACACACACCTAGAGACTAAAAGATCAAAGCAATTCTTTGTGAACACTTTGTCACCCTCCCACATAGCTGTGGCACAGCAGGATCCCTTCTCTCTCATCCAATCTGTGGCATTTGCACTGGTCTCTTCCAAAGTTCCAGTGGGGACCTCCTGCTCTTTCTCCCTAAAAGAACAGCTAGTGTGCAAGTC
>NC_055967.1:14884183-14886683 GCF_018492685.1 Alosa sapidissima | reverse complement strand
CTCACTCAGACCTTTGAGAGAAGTTAATGATGTTGAAGATGGGAGGGAGTCCAAGTCCAGCCCAGATGATTAGTGAGCTGTTAGTTAGCTACTCTCAGTTAAAGACTCACTAGCAAAGTTACATTATGCAGTGCTGTGGGGGTTTTAACACTGATCTGACCACCCCTCACGCCCGCCTTCACTGCCCCTCACTCTGACCTCCCTCACCCCTCACCCAGGGGCCACCTTCCCACGATGCAGCGGGATGAGCTCGCCGTCGGCCGGGAAGAGCTCAGCTACGACCGCGTGTCCACTCTGGAGCGCGCCGAGCGCGTGGCCACGCTGGAACGGAGCACGCTGGGCCGGCGCCTGGACCACGACAGCTACACGGTGGACGTGAGGGCCAGCGACCTACAGCTTCCACCGGCCAGGCCTGTCCACCCCTGCCTCAGCTACCGGACCTGGCTCTACAGCGCCCTCATCGGGGTGAGAGTGGTACTGCGCTGCAGGAAAGTGACAGCAATGTGGGAGAGAACTATTCAGATGAAAGGAATTTGTTCTAATAAGAGACTGATTGAAATGAATAATGAATGAGTATAATGAAAGAAAACAAAAGAGCCAAGTGGTGAATTTTGTGTTGAACAGTGGTGTATGTCTCAGAGCGCAACTAGAGATTCAGCCTTTACAGTAAGTGTGGGCTAACACAGTCAGGGTTTGCTCTTATGTATCTGGGTATGTGTGCTTAGGCTTACAGGCATACATGTTTACAGGTGTATGCTGAATAAATTAATCTTTGTGTGGTGTGTGTGTGTGTGTATGTGTGTGCACGTGCGCGCCTGCATGTGTGTATTTGTGCATGCCTGCTTGTGTGTGTGTGTGTGTGTGTGTGTGTGTGTGTGTGTGTGTGTGTGTGTGTGTGTGTGTGTGTGTGTGTGTATGTGTGCACGTGCGCGCCTGCATGTGTGTATTTGTGCATGCCTGCTTGTGTGTGTGTGTGTGTGTGTGTGTGTGTGTGTGTGTGTGTGTGTGTGTGTATGTGTGTGTGTGTGTGTGTGTGTGTGTGTGTGTGTGTGTGTGTGTGTGTGCACGTGCGCGCCTGCATGTGTGTATTTGTGCATGCCTGCTTGTGTGTGTGTGTGTGTGTGTGTGTGTGTGTGTGTGTGCACGTGCGCGCCTGCATGTGTGTATTTGTGCATGCCTCCTTGGGTGTGTGTGTGTGTGTGTGTGTGTGTGTGTGTGTGTGTGTGTGTGTGTGTGTGTGTGTGTGCACGTGCGCGCCTGCATGTGTATATTTGTGCATGCCTGCTTGGGTGTGTGTGTGTGTGTGTGTGTGTGTGTGTGTGTGTGTGTGTGTGCACGTGCGCGCCTGCATGTGTGTATTTGTGCATGCCTGCTTGTGTGTGTGTGTGTGTGTGTGTGTGTGTGTGTGTGTGCACGTGCGCGCCTGCATGTGTGTATTTGTGCATGCCTGCTTGTGTGTGTGTGTGTGTGTGTGTGTGTGTGTGTGTGTGTGTGTGTGTATGTGTGCACGTGCGCGCCTGCATGTGTGTATTTGTGCATGCCTGCTTGTGTGTGTGTGTGTGTGTGTGTGTGTGTGTGTGTGTGTGTGTGTGTGTGTGTGTGTGCTTGTTCCCCCCTCAGAGCAGTCTGCTGGTCACCACTGGCTTCTCCCTGTACCTGGGGAATGTGTTCCCTGTGGCCATGGACTACTTGCGCTGTGCTGCAGGCTCTGTGAGTAGCCCACTCAATCACTCACTCGGCCACACGCACTGCGGAGATAGAGCTGACCCTCCGTTTACCCTCAGAGTACAGCAATCAAGGATCTCTGGAGAACATGATGACCACTCTATAAACTCAGTTCTATCACTATGTCCACAAGGGGGGCTGCCTAGGGCAGAAGGGGTATTGTACACCTCCTCCCCTCACTCTGGGCTAGGCAGAGTTGTGTTAGCTATCTGTACAGCCCTTACGGATGCTCTCATATTTTATCTGGACATGGTGGCTTGTAGGAGCCATATTTGGGTTTTTGTGAACTTATCTGTGAAATAAGTACAAGTACTTTAGTTTACATTACTACATCATAGAAATGCGGTTTTAAGTTAACAGAAATTATACCATTTAACTTAAGAAATGTCATACTTACCTTAATTACCCTGAGCAGTATCTTACCTGTATGTACTTACCTGATTACCTGTCACGTGGTAGTAGACACACCCCTTTGACGTGCCTGTGGTGCGAAGTGGTGGCTTTAATTAGTGCATTCACACATGATGCTATGCTTATCTGTTCCTCAGGGTATCCCTGCAGCAATTGTTAGCTTTGCCATTGCCAAAAACAGACATGTTGCAGTAAGTATCTCCGTATGGCCTGAAAAAGAATGACTTTTACAAGAACAAGTGTTTTTAAATATCCACAGATGTTTATGAGGGAATATGAAGCTGATCAACACTCACAGTAACACACGTTGAACACATTTGCCAGTGATCTTTCATTCTCTCTTGGGCTTCTCAGAGTTATTCAC
>NC_055967.1:14801683-14879183 GCF_018492685.1 Alosa sapidissima | reverse complement strand
ATATTTTACACAATTATAGTATGTGTAAGATGGAAAACAATATCACAACCTGAGTTGTATTCTTTCTTCCTGAGATGTAAGACCTACAGTAGCCTCCTAGACAAGACACATTTATATATTCCAAGTACAACTTATACCTACAGCAGGGGTCTCCAACAGGTAGCTTGCGAGCTACCAGTAGCTCCCCACCTGTTTCTAAGTAGATCGCTGAGTGATTGCCGATTAAAGAACTGCTAAGGAGTTTCACACATGGACATCAGATATTCATAATTATACAGGCAATATCTCATAGCAGTGAATAGATTATTCCCATTTGTTCAACACAGTTACAGTAATCTAATGGAAGTTAGTTTTTCTGAGAGCTATGTTAAATGTTTCAAAAAAGGGTGTAAAAACATGTGGTAAACCAGTGAAAAAGTGTTAACACATTTTTGCGAGATGACTTCTGCTGGGCTGAGAAGGTGAAAATGAAAATCAAGTGGACCCCAGTTTCATTAAGTGCATCTCATCAATCCAGAAAAACGGTAATAAAACATCATTATCCAGTAATGTTTAATGAACAACATCATACATTTAAGCTCTGGTACTTCTACACATATATAGATCCAATTTGCCTGGGATTCAACAGGTAGAATTACTAGAGATCCTTTGAATATTTTGGCACAAATAGCTCCCTGAAATGAGAGGAAGCAATCTGCCATGTCCAACATAGTAGGCCTGAAGTGATTAAATGCCTGAGTCATCTATGATATATGACTCAGGCATTGAATCCGTTTAAATTATAACCAGCCAGTATTTCGATTAGAAGAGAAAAGATGTCAAGGATTGGTATATTGTATTGCACCAAGATTAGATAGCTGTATGAGAGTTGGAGGCGTGGAGGGGCGCACTATTCGATTCATATAAAAAAAGAAAAGATAAAAAGGTTGTGACGACGAATCTTGAAAATGTATTGTATTGTTCAAAGTGGTGCTGATTCACCACATCGGTACTTTGGGGAACCATTCCTCAAATGACTTAAATCACTAGTGACAACCGTAGCGAGTCTCTCCGATGCTGTGGCGTCGCGGCTATCCTATCCTATATTTGGAAGCAGTCGTGAGAGCAAGCGGCGCCCGAACCAGTGTAAACCGGATAGAAAAAAGAGGTGGTAGACCGGCACTTGAGGCGCTTTTCAAGGATGAGTGTCTAGCCACAACTTCTCGCACGCCGTCCTCACAAAAACACTTTGCCAACCACTCTCGGTGCACTCCAGGGCAGCACCTTTTATTTTGGCTACAGTCAAAAAGGCAACATCTGAGAGCAGGGTTCAATAATAGCATCTTAGAATGAAACTGAAACGCAGCTGCCACACGCATTGAAATAAATTATAATAGGGCTGTAAGAGGTGTCCATTTCATAACCAGTTTGTAGGCTAGCAACCATATCCAACAATCTAGGATTGGGGTGATGTCATCAGCTATTGAACATGTGATAAATGCGAGACTCCTTGAGGACGACATGACGGGAGTGAGGGAAGACTGGGATGGGAGAGGAGGGAGGAGGGGAGTATGGAAGCGAGAGGAGGGGGACTGAGGTGGCGGGGTTTGGTAAAGGCGGAACAAACCGGTGTGTGCCCGGATACACGCTGTAACGGCTCGCCCGCACTGCAGCTTAACTCTTGCCGCCCCGGGGATGCTCAGGGCTGGGGAGTGTAAAGCATCTCACCACGGCGACTCTTCTCCTGCTCCACTGTCAGTCTGATCATACAGCTATCGGCCACTGATGACTAATAAATCTCCGCGACTGTGATCGCCAGCCAGCTGCAGGTAGACAGGGGCCAATACAGGTATGTGACACATCGGTGAGGTGAGAGTGTGACACTCATATGCCTGTCTCCCTCTTTCGCTCTCGCCGCGAAAGCTTACTGGGTCTGTATTTTTGTTTCTTGGTTTTAAGCGGATTGATTTCATTTCATTCATGTCGGTGTTCTGTGAACTGTGTGCCCAGCACAGCCGCCTGCTCTTTTGCATGCCTTCTTGCCAAGTGCTCGCGCCTTGCCGGTCCACTTCAGCACTAATGTGTTGGATAGTTCCCTCACGCCGTGCTGCACTCGCCGTCAGCGCTGGTGACATTTTTTTGAAGCATGGAGTTAGTCTATTATTGTGGGGTCGCTGAGCTGTAGTTTATCTACAGTGTATACTCATTAATAGGCAAGTCAATTTCGCTGTGTAGGCTATCATACGAAAGCCGGATCTGCTGTGAATCAAGTGTTTACCCGCTTTCCATTGAATTGAATTTACTTTCCTCTGGGTACTCCTAGTAATCATAGGCTACGTTACCGTCAGTTTCACTAAATGACATGTTATTATTTCCAGCAGTTTTAGTTGAAGTCGCCTCTTTGAAGCGCACACAGGGAATAATGAACACTCTAAAGTGCACACGGACGTGGAGCAGCTTTGTAATTTCCTAAACACACCTTCTGTCATACATACTCAACATCCACACACATCTATTCACTCACTCACTCACAGTGCACCCTATTGTAGTATTAATCACCAGCAAATGGCGGTGAGCATCTCAGCAAGCTTTAACAACTTAGAAACTATTGAAGAATCTACAACAATGCATTTATGCTCATGCTTGTCCAGCACACAGAGAGAGCATGCACTGGGTCAACTGAGAAGAAAGGGTCAGCTAGGTCATGCCACATGCAGGCCATAAGCCAACTGCTGCCATGGAACAGCCTGAACCAGGGGACCACCAAAACAACTGCAGCAGGCAACCCACAGGCTGCAAACGTCCAGATGCCCATCCAGATGTGGAAGGTTTTTGGTTATGGGATAGCTTTTTGTCAGAGATATGCAAGAGTTTATTGCACTCTTACAACAAATGTGTTAGAAAAAAACAATACAACTTACATTGTTTTTAACACATCTCTGTCCAGATTGGGACAACACAGTATGTGTTAAAAATTGAAAACAACTCAACTTATGTTGTGTTTTTTAACACATCTCTGTGTCCAGATAGGGACAACACATTTGAGTATGGGAATAGGCTAAGTGTAAAGTGAGAAAGGTTTTGGCAGTATACATATATCTCAGAGACCCAAATGTGTCTCAATAAAAATCAGCTTAGTGGATAAAAGGGAGAAGCCTCTGCATAGTAAGGAATGGAAATGTTACAGTGGATGCTATGCATTGGTCTTATCGCTGCTGTAGGTAGCACTGAGCGCTTTCTGCTGATGTTACAGCGCTACGCCATCTCCAGAGTCCACGCCCCAGAGCCAGTGTGTGGTGCACAGGAGAGAAAAAACTTTCTGGCAGCGATGCCTGTTTCATTGGACGTCTCCTGACTGTTCAATACAGCCACACCCTGCTGATTCAAGAGCTTAAACACATTTTTGTAGAACATTTTGTTCTATAAGAGCTATGAGAACACAATGAGAGTTTAGAAATATTTCATACAGCACCACAAAGCACTGACATGAGTCTCAAAGGTTTGGGACATGTGTAAGTGTGACATCAGCATAAGACAAGATCCTGAACTGAAATAAATGCCTTCAGTCACCAATTACATGTAACATTTATCAGGGACCGTTTTTGGCACGGGTCACCGGCAAGCGCTGTGTTGCATAATGCCTGAGCGCCCGGTTAATTATTTAAAACTCCGAGGATGCCCTCTAGCTGTGTGGGTTGAGTGCTCTCCGCCTGTCTCTACTGACCCAGTCTGCACAGACCCCACACAGAGGCCCAAATGCTCTCCGCTCTTCATGGTCTCGGTGTCTTCATCTTACAATTTAGCGTGCAGGTTGATGGGTTGATAAAGTTCACAGAGAAAAACAACATTGCATTGAGTTGAGGCCAGCGAATTAGCTGTAGAAGGTCCAGTGGATTTTGTGGCTTGCAAAAACAGCATAGTGTCTGACTGACTCATTTCCAGAGACAAAGGGGGGTATTGGACATGGGGAGGAAGGGGGGGCCAATAAGAGAGAGTGTCTAAACAAAAGTGAGTGATGAGAGGGAAAGGAGAGAGGAAGAGA
Source organism: Alosa sapidissima (assembly GCF_018492685.1). Classification (NCBI taxonomy): domain Eukaryota; kingdom Metazoa; phylum Chordata; class Actinopteri; order Clupeiformes; family Clupeidae; genus Alosa; species Alosa sapidissima. The sequence goes on along the minus strand of NC_055967.1, from coordinate 14,875,162 downwards.
GGGGGAGATGGAGAGAGATGAAGGGATGGTGATTCAGAGCAGAGGGCAGCTGAGCGAAGGACGCTGGTATAACCTTCTCCTGATGTGCGTGCAGGAGGCCCCTCCCACACTCGCCGCTCTGCAGCAGCCCCACTCACACACACACACACTCTCTCTCTCTCTCTCTCTCTCTCCCTCCCTCTCTCTCTCTCTCTCACACACACACACACACACATACACACACACACACACTTGGGTGTGGAGGGAATGTACTGTATGTCCCTGTGTCACAAATACACAGACTGCACAGACTAAGAACACAAACACCATAGATATATATGCCCTCACCACACACATATACTCAAACCCTTCACCCCCCACTCACACACACCAATACTATCAGTCTCATAAACACTGAACATGCACAAGCCTGAGTGATCTACTGTTAGATAGCATTAATATATCATGTGCGTAGCACTTTAAGCACCTCACAGAAGTCAAGGTCACACACAGCGCACATAACCTTGGGCTCAATTTGCATTCATTCAGAGTAGAGGCTGCAGTATGATTATACCACACAGTGGTATACTGTTCACGCATGGCGTCTATGGTGATTCCTTCGGGGAAGTGATCATGTGTAATGAACGGGTTCCCTTGCCCCCTAGTGCTTACGCTGACAGCTTCTCATTACACGAGAAAGTTGCGTGGCCCGCGCCGCACGAAACATCTTTACTCTCTCCAGGCTATCGCGTTTTACGCAGCCCATTTCTTCAGCTGACTGCGCTGTATTGATTGGTTCAGCTCCCGGCGGGACGCATTGATCTTTTGAAACAAGACTTGTGTTTTCTGGCCGTGGTTTCTGGCAAGGTCACTCAGAGGAGAAAAAATGGTCAGGTGAGTTGTGTGTGTGACAGTTGGAGTGTGGGTATATACGTATTTGTGTGTGTGTGTGTGTGCCTGTGTGTGTGTGCCCACAGTTGTGTGGTGACTGACCATGAATATGAATGTGTTAAAGTACCCCTGGACACGTCTAAGTTTCAGTCTAGTTGCAGATGGCAGGAGTGGTTCTCTTCACTTGCAGGCTGATTGGTATGTTTGTGGTGACACTCATTCTTTATCTCCCTGTAGGAGCTGGATAACAGAGTGCTACTGGAAACTTCACCAGTGTTCTGACTTCTATCCTGTTTGGATAAAACTCACATTCAGACACCAGACTGTCAGCCTTTCCAACAACCATGTCACTGCCTTGACTGAACAGCCTCCAAAACCCACCCACAAACTCACATCATCCAATCCAGACACTCGGAAGGGTGAAGAGACACAGCCACCCAGCTAATCCCGTGATACCGTGGTGGAGGGGCCAGGGACACTCGGGTTTGGGTCGGGTCACCGGTGCGCTGCTGTGGGGGTGGTAAGGTGGGCAGGTGGGCGCTTCCTCCCGGATGCAGAACCTCCTCGACCAGAACCTAGACATGGCGACGGCGCTGCTGGCAGGCGAGAAGCTCAAGGAGCTCATCATGCCGGGCTCCTCGCAGGACGAGAAGGGCATTGGGCTGGCCGGCCTCATGGTGCAGATCAAGCTGGAGCTGCCCTTCGACCGCGTCGTCACCATCGGCACGGTCATCATCCCCATCCTGCTGGTCACGCTGGTGTTCACACGCAATTTTGCAGGTCAGTACAGCGCATCTCAGGTTAAAGGTCAGGGTAAGCGATGCTGGATGACCTCATGTTTGTTTATGTTTCTTAGCAGACGCTTTTGTCCAAAGCAAATTAAATGATATTTAAACCAAAGCAAAAACCAAGCAAAAACACACTATACAGCTCATTCGTCCCTCCAACGCTCCCTGAGAAACTCCACCCAGCGTTTTACTATTGTTTGGGGGACAGGCTGCCCTCACTTTGTTTGTTTCCAGTTGACAGAGCCTGGGCTGTGTAAGAAGATAGTGATCTTTCAGAGAATGGGAGCTAGTGGATCATGAGGACATATTTGCTGAATGTTACAAGAAGTATTACGTGTTAGAAATCTTAGCATTACTTACCTTACCTTTAAAGGTCATGAGGAGTCATTTAAAGGCACACTATGCAGGTTTTTTAGCTTAATATGCAAGTTTTTTTAGCTTAATTTACCTTCATTTAACAGCTTCAGAGTCATTGGAATGGTTATATGACTTTTTTCGGGGTGAATGGTGGCCGTCTCGCTTCCCTCTAGCGCCTGTGAGCGGAAAAACCACCCTTGCAACTGTGGGCCGGCGGGCCGATGGCCTCAGTGTCAGGAAGTATAACGAGTGTAACGAATTGCTTTACTGCATTCAAATACACAACACGCCATGCACCGGCTAGAAAAAGGTAGCGATGGAGTTTCTCAGACATTCGTCATGACAGAGCCAGCAAAAAAGAATCAAAAACCGAGAAAAGGAAATTGCCAATACTGCATAGTTTACCTTTAACGAATCTCACACAAATGTACACACACTCTCTTACACACTCTTATATACACTTCTATACAAAAATGTATGCACTGAAACGCCATGCACACACTAACACACACACTTGCACACTCATAATCTCTGACAGACACTGGCCGTCCACATTGTTCACTGAGACAGCCTTCACTCAGACAGCCTTCACTGATCAGCCAGCCTTCAGACACTCCTCACTGGAGCGCTCCTGTCAGTGTGGGCCTGAGTGATCTGTAGGGTTAACTGAGCATGCTGTGGTGGTGGGCTGTCTGACTCTCACTAGAAGTAACAGCAGCCACTAAGTACTATCACTTCCTGTAATCCCCAGTGGATTTGCCTTAACAACTCTGTGTGGACCCCTTTGTTCAGCAGACACACGAGGGGTTAAGTACACAGCGGTGTGTTCTCAGAGTGATCATTGCAGAGATTGGGCTGGGAGGGAGGAAAGCTTGAGTTAGTGTGTGTGGATGGGGATGGGGGTGGGGGGTGAATGCTGAGTCAGAGTCTCTGCAGAGTGCAGTCCCAACCAGCTGTGACTGAGGCTCTCTCTCACTCTTCTCTTTCTTCGAGGCACTTCTCTTTCTTTGTTCCCCCTCTTTGTTCTCTCTCTCTAAATATATGTGCTCATGCTTATTTATATCTCTCTCATCTGGTTCTCTATCCCCCTCTCCATCATTCTCAGTCTGCCCACCCCTCTCTTTCATCTGCAGCTCACTTCTCTCCTCCTCTTCTCTCTGTCCTGCTGTACGCCGCAGTAGGTTCCTCACATTATAACAGACAGCAGCAGATTCAATAAATTGCTAAATGATGCACTCTCTTATTATTATCATTATTGGTAAATTATGTGTACCCCCCCACCCCCCCCCCCCATCCCATGTACATCTGTGGGGGTGTAGGCTCCCATTTGGCTGTAATGAAAGTTAATGTTCTGTACAGTGCAGGCTATGCACTGACACACACATGCGGCTACACAGGGCAGTCCACGCAGACTCACACAGAGGGCACAGCATTACGCCATTTTTATTTCTCTGGGATGTAATTGTGGCACATGGAGTCCCTCTGGTCTGTCGACATAACATTCTGCTCATACAAACAAGCACACATACAAACCACACCACACCACACCACACCACACCACACATACACTCTCTCTCTCACATACACACACACACACACAAACACACTGACACACACACTCCCACCCTGACACACACACACACACACACTGCAGGCTTTCAGGGTGCTCATTAGGCCCCACTCGTCTCTGAAGCTGAGCTCAGCAGAAAAGGAATCAGCATCAGTCTCACCAGCGACCCTGAAGACACTAGCTCTGATAGGAACCCCGTCTGCAGGAGCAATGGTCAGAAGTCAGCCAGCGCTGACCACTGCGAGAACACAAGAGGAGAGGCCTGTTTGTATCTTCTCATCAGCTATGCTGACCTGTTGTAATTCCATACACACTCAATGAAAAGTCTGGGTTGGGTGATGATTTTTTGGATTGTTTGGAAGATTGTTTATTGTGTTCAGTTACAGTAGCTCCATCCTATACCCTCTCTTGTCTTATCCCCTCCAGAGGAGAGCATCTACTGCTACACTCCCCACAACTTCACGCGTGACCAGGCCCTGTACGCCCGTGGCTACTGCTGGACGGAGCTGCGTGACGCCATCCCCGGCGTGGAGCCCGCGCATTGGCCCTCGCTGTTCGAGCACAAGTTCCTGCCCTACGCGCTGCTGGCCTTTGCGGGCATCATGTACATCCCGGCGCTGGGCTGGGAGTTCATGGCCTCCACGCGCCTCACCTCCGAGCTCAACTTCCTGCTGCAGGAGATCGACAACTGCTACCACCGGGCGGCCGAGGGCCGCGCGCCCAAGATCGAGAAGCAGATCCAGTCCAAGGGGCCCGGCATCACCGAGCGCGAGCGGCGCGAGATCATCGAGAACGCAGAGAAGGAGAAGAGCCCCGAGCAGAACCTGTTCGAGAAGTACCTGGAGCGCCGCGGTCAGAGCAACTTCCTGGCCAAGCTTTACCTGGGGCGCCACCTGGCCATCATCTGCCTCAGCTCCATCCCCATCACCTACCTGAGCACCTACTACGCCTGGCAGCGGCAGAACGAGTTCACCTGCGCGCTGGGCGAGCCGCCGGACGCCAGTAGCCCGCCGGAGCACCGGCTGAGCGTCAACTGCAAACTGCCCGCTGTGCAGCTGCAGCGCATCATGGCGGCGGTGGACATCGCGCTGCTCTGCACCATGAACCTCATCATCCTGATCAACCTGCTGCACCTGTTCGTGGTGCGCAAGTCCAACTTTGTGTTCGACAAGCTGCACAAGGTGGGCATCAAGACGCGGCGGCGCTGGCAGAAGTCGCAGTTCTGTGACATCAACATCCTGGCCATGTTCTGCAACGAGAACCGCGACCACATCAAGTCGCTCAACCGGCTGGACTTCATCACCAACGAGAGTGACCTCATGTACGACAACGTGGTGCGGCAGCTGCTGGCCGCGCTGGCCCAGTCCAACCACGACTCCACGCCCACCGTCCGGGACTCGGGCATGCAGACCCTCGACCCCAACATGGACCCCTTGGGGCTGGGGGTCGGAGAGCTGGGAGTGGAGCCCTCGGTCATCAAGCGGCCCCGCAAGAAAATGAAGTGGATCCCCAGTTCCAATCCACTACCACAGCCTTTTAAAGTAGGAGTTCAAATGACCTTTATAATGTTGTAACAGCACAACACTTTGAGGTGCTTCCCAGTTGTGTATAGAAGAAGTTTTTTTTAGAGAAGTTGCTAAGTAACATAGGCAACCATTACTGTACATTGGAACAAAAATATGCCAATGACGCTGTAAAAATGTGTAATGTCCATCAGATAGGCATGGTTTCCACAGAGACAAGAAGCCTGCTTCAACTGTTCACTCTCCTCTAATTGAGACATCTCTCCTGCTGAGCACTAAGAGGCCCTGTGAAATGCTCTCCCCTGGATTAATATTTAGGGCAGTGTGTGGGAGCCAGCGATGTGTGTGTGAGTTTTACACACTGCTGAGACGCTGAGGCAGCACTTCCTGTAGGTGTACCCAGCCGAGCGGTGGGTCTCACAGCAGCTTTTGATAGTGACACACTGGCATGATGTTTTCATTTGCAGAACCCCCCATAAGCCATTGCACTGAGAGGCACCAGATTTCTAATTATTCCTTTCTTCATTATGACAAGCACAACGAATCCAATTTGATACGGCCAAGCAGTCTGTATCTCTTTCAGTGGCAACAGTGCCCCAGATAATACAGAGTTCTAGTGAGTTCAACATGCCTACACAGTTCATATAAAGGGTGGGTCATTTTAAAAGGCAATACAAACCTTTCCACTGAAAGGCCATAAGATATTTCTCTGATAAAGCATTGTATAAAGGAGAGGGGGTTGTAGCTCAGACTGGTTATAATTACTAAGTAATAATAGAGTACTTTCTCATCCATCCACACAGTCACATTTCACAGTCCTGCTATGACACATCATTACCATTGGCTACTAAATATGTCTGTGTGTGTGTGTGTGTGTGTGTGTGTGTGTGTGTGTGTCTGTGTGTGTGTGTGTGTGTGTGTGTGTGTGTGTGTGTGTGTGTGTGTGTGTGTGTATGTGTGTGTGTATCATGTATGTGTGTGTGTTTGTGTGTGTTTTGGCGTATAGGAGCCTCTGACGTTGACCCGTCTGGAGAACAGCATGAAATCGGAAAAGCCAAAGCCTGTGTGGAAGAAATCGGCGGCTGACAACTTCATTGCCCCCCTGGTGGACAACAAGAGTACACAGCACCCGCCGACCGGTAAAGGTGCGGCCTCTCCTCACTCTCCTTGTCTGACAGCAATGTCCTCTCAGCGGACTCCCAGCCACCGCAGGGCCTTTGTTATACTGAACAGGAACTTAAGTTGCTAAAAGACAAGAGGGCCAGATCGAGATAATGAAGAGCATTAGTTCTACTTAAACTACTTGTGCATGTAGGCTATGGAAGATTGGTGAAACTTTCTGGTGAAAGTTTCTCGTACTGATGCATTTAACTGCAATTTGGATTAATACCTGCTTTAACAAGGCAGAAATATTTCACCACAAAATAGACATGCGCTTTCACAGGCAGTTTTCCTACATACAGGGGAATAGATAATTAGGCGCATTTTATGCTTCTCCCATCTTTTTACACAAAACTCCCACTTTCCCCTGACCCTCCTATGAATGCATATGCATGACACGGAAAAGCACAGTTTGCCATTCTCAGCTCTCGCGACAGGCAGTTAGCGCTTTTACAACCCCAAATAAAGTTGGGACGTTGTGTAAAATGCGAATAAAAACAGAATGTAATAATCTGCAAATCTCGTAAACTTATATTTAGTTGCCTAAAGGACACAGGCAACATATCAAATGTTGAAAATGGCAAATTTATCATAATATGATAATATACACATAAATTATTATGTGTATATTATCACATTCTGTTTTTATTAGCACTTCACACAACGTCCCAAATTTTTCTGATTTGGGGTTGTACCTCAGTGCGGCCTTTTTGTTCATACCTCGCCATGTTTTTATGTGCACGTTGTGAAACAAATATGCCTGAAGTGGGCGTTAGTACATTATCTACAGTATAAATGCCAAATTGTGTGATGAAAGCCAGTCCTGTAGATGGGATGAAGTACCAGCCTGTGGCTCACAGTATCCCATCTGTCATGGTCTAAGAAAGGCACAGTGGGGACAGATCACTCAAATCGATGACAGTCTATGACAAATCTCTGGAGCCTGTGACACAGTAGTGTAGATGACTGTGTGGTTGGTTGTGTTGGGTCCCTTCTGAACGTGTCTCTCTCTCTCTCTCTCTCTCTCCCAGGTGTAACTCCACACAACTGCATCGCAGTGGACAAGAAGCACACACGCAACTTCTCCCTGGATGTCCACCCCTACATGCTGGCCATCCCTAAGCCCAAGGAGGAGCCGGCCGTCCACAACCCAGGGCCTCCGCCGGCCGCCTTACCCCTGGAAAGCACCTACATCGAGGGAACCATCAGCATGATCCACGCCTCCGCCTCCGACAGCGGTACATTCTCTCAGACTCCATCACTTGGGCAACCAGACCTTTTCTAAACCTCACACTGGGTGACATTTTGCTGGAAAGACAAAAAGACTTCTGTACGGTTTAGTGTCTCTTCGTGTGTGTCATTGTGTGTCATTGTGTTGTCCTGTTTTACTTAGTCTTTATAAATTACTGGCTGGACAATGTAGAGGAAGATTTGTTTTTATGTGCCTAGCCTACAGTCCCAAAACTCCTGACCTAAACTGTAATGACCAGGTGGACAAATGAGGTCAGGTGAGATGAGGACACACAGAGGTGCTCCACTAGTTTAATTCTTGTTCTCTGTTGTCCATCTCCCCACAGAGAAGAAGAGCCCGCCCACCACCACCATGCCCGAGTTCACCAGGGTCGGACGGCCAAACACCACCTATATGAACGGTGTTTCCACCAGCCTGGCCCCCTCCAGCCCTCCCCACCCGATGGAGCCCCTGAGCCAGCCGCAGGAGCCCGAGGTCCAGCCCGTGCCCTTCAGCAGGAAGACGTCCCATCCACTACTGGCCGCCCACCGCACATCCTTTAAGGAGGAGGACGTGGAGCAGCTGGTCCGGGACCACCTGGCAGAGCGGCCCGCTGAGCTCATCGCTGCAGGAGAGTGCTGAGCACCCCGGTGCTCACTCTTGTATCAGACACACACACACACACGTTATGCAAAGACCAAATCAAGCTCTCACCTTCTGTGTCGCACACATGCATAATACTCACTCACAGCGCACAGCACACACACACACACAAACAGAGGCACACACGCATGCACACATACAACCTCAACCTCGCACAGTGCACCAAGCATTCTTTTAATGGGAAACACGCTTTCCATGTAGAAGACAACCACAACACATGATACCTTGACGTTGCTGCAGGATGGACAGTTGAAAAGCTGTGATTATTTGCATGTGCCATGACTGGACCCTAGACACATGCGTGGACCAACCAACAAGGGAATGAACAGCAAGGCTTGACAATAAGAGAGATTTATAATGAGCAGTTTAGATCCTCTGGTCTTGATGCAATGCTTTGTAATTATACTTGTAGTAGTTGCAGAAGGATATTGATCGAAAGCAGGGAATAAACAGGACAGCATAAAAGACTTAAGCACAATTCATGGCTATTGTCATGGGACACTATTATCTGGGAAGAGCTCCACACTCACGTCCACATTAAAACATTCTGCTCCATTATGAAATTAGCTGGTAGACCGTGTAATGTCTGTATTTTGAAAAATATGCAAATATTACAAATGAGTCATTGTGGCAATAATATATATTATATTTCTTATGAATGACATAATATAAATACATACAAACTATTTTAGCATATCAGACACATACAGTACAGCAGCATGGTCTCTCACCTTGTCGATAAAATTGAATGTGAAGATTTATTCACTCAAGATGAAAGCTTTGGTAGTCCCATATGTTTTATTATTTCCCACAAACACATAGTCACTCACAGAGTGTTTTCATAATCATGTCCACAAAAGCTCATTTGAGAAAAACAAGGAGACAGTCTATCCATCAGACATATCAAAGAGAGGGAATGGAGATGTCTCCTGGGCATGATTGATTAGTTTGAGAATTGGGGAAAGTACTCTCTAATTGCCATCTATTCATTCTAGTTGGATTAAGAGACAAGTAAATGGATTTGAAATGACACTGATATGTCTTTGGTCTGTTATCTGCACTTGTCCTTCTCTCTCAGTGACCTCTGAGCGAAGTGGACATGGACAACCTCTACAGATGTGTGCCAAAGCATGCTAAAGATGGCAGAGTTTTAGCAATCCCAAACATCAGCACTTGCCCATGATGTGCTCCCCACTATACACTCCACGAGTGGCTGTATATCTCACTCACCGCACTCAATGGCAACACATAATAGCTGCACAATGTATAGTCTTTAGTTCAGATCATATCCTGCCCTCTATACATTGTGTGTCCTTAGATATCCCTTGAGTAGGCCTGAGTGGTGGTGATATCTGTCTGAAGATATCATTTGTGAGCGGAGATCTAGTTGAGATGAAGAAGACTCTGAATGCCTTGTCTGAGAGTAGAGAGGTGGGAAGTGATACCAGCAGGGTGCTGACGACACTAAGTTCTTGAAGATAAAACTGCCAGTCACCTCATCCCTTGCAGGCTATAATTCATCTCTCACAGCATCACTGTGAGAAGCTCAAGCACTTAATCACATTCTTTCGGAGGTAATGAATCAATGTACTCAACGCAGTGGAAAGATACAGAAAGTGTGGCGTCTAGTGGAATAGCAGTATTGTTTTTGATAGGGTGTTTAGGAACTAGGTTGCTTATATTTGATGAGAACAGATGATGAAAATAGTTAACTAGTTTTTTAATCTTGCTAGAAAATATTAGAGGTTGTGTGGGTGTGGATTATAATTTTTCAGTCACATCACATGTATTTTGGTGTATATTATGTGTGTTTGAGCTGATTGGGGGGCAAATTTCCTCTGCTTCAGAGATAGATAACCTAAGGGTAGGAGTGATGGACCCTGTCCTCCCAGGCCTTTGGCTACCGGGAACTGTCCTGGATCTAAAAGCATAGGCAAACACACAGTGAAAAGTGTGTTTGTCTGGTCACTTGTTGTTCACGTTTGATTCAGCTAAACAGTACAAAGACCACAAAATGACACCATTAAGTGGATTGCATCCTAATGAATTAATATAGTTGAGATAGATAGATATACTTTATTGCCACACAGCAATGTTTGTGGCGATTGTTGTATATATAAGTATAAGTATATACTCTTTTGATCCCGTGAGGGAAATTTGGTCTCTGCATTTTTCCCAATCCATGAATTAGTGAAACACACACAGCACACAGTGAACACACAGTGAGGTGAAGCACACACTAACCCGGAGCAGTGAGCTGCCTGCTATAGTGGCACTCGGGGAGCAGTGAGGGGTTAGGTGCCTTGCTCAGGGGCACTTCAGCCGTGGATGTGGGCATATAGGAGAGCAGTGCTCAACCACTTTCCCCACCCACATTTTTCCTACTGGTCGGGGATCAAACCGGCAACCCTTCGGTTACAAGCCCGAAGCCCTAACCAGTAGGCCACGGCTGCCCCCATAGTATATGCTCCAGGTGAGGCAGAAAGTTACAGAAAGATGTAGCTCAATCCAGTAAAGGAAAAAAGAAAGAAAAACAAAATAAAGCAAAAAAGTACTGTAATTTCCCAGCTATTCGCCGAGGTTTATACATTGATTTAGCTAAATTTCTTCAGCTATACTGCCCTACTCTGCTTAAATACAGTATGAAAGACGAACAAAAAAGCACTTTTTCTCCATTTGGAATTTTTGCAGATACTGCACTTTGGCTTTGCAAGGCTGTATAAGGTTGATACACAGGACAGTTAATATGGTATTGATATGGTTGTTTTAACTTGCATAAAACACTGTCCTGTGATTTACACAGGAAATTACTGTAAATAAATAAATTGTTCAGATCAATTTGTTCAGGAGTCTGATCGTGCGATCCATTTGTACATGCTGACGGCTTGTGTTGTGACAACTCGTAACTTGTGAGATGACGTAACATACTTGTCGCAAGAACTCGCCGTGAACTGGGGATCCTTTGACTTGAATGAGATCGCTTCTAGTCAGACGAGTTTAGGAGAGCGTGCCGTCGCGTCATTTTCCGTAATTTCCGTTTTTTCGGACAACCTACTACTCGTAAGACGAGCACATTGGACAAATGGATCGCACCATGAGTGGTGAAGGAAGGAAGCTATTTCTGAAGTGTGTGGTTTCAGTTCTATGTCATGAACATGCCTTTTGGTGCTAATTTTGTCATTATTTTCTTAGATTTAATGTCTTCATATTGTTTTTACTAATGTTATGTTATAAATCTTGACAAACTATCAGGAGACGAAACATTTACAAATGCAGAAGAAGTGTATTTGCACATTAACGATGAGGGAACATATTCTGTCTTATGCTTGGAAATGGAGTTTAGTCTTGGGAGTTGTTTTATATGTGTGCTTTAAAGGCCTGATTAGAATGAGTTCATAGCAGCAGAACACAGAAGACTGCTTTACAAGAATATCACGTAATTCATCTCACACACAGCATTTGCTTTGAAGTGACTCTCGCCGTGAAGCAGCATTTTCATGAAAAAAATTTAAAAAATAAAAAACAGAGTGCACCAGCAATCCACCTAATGCAGGACACAAAATTAGTGCATGCATAGGCTGGAATTTGCAGTAATTAGGCTTTATGTCTGTAAGCTACCTTAGGCTATCTGTGATAGGCTTTGTGAGATGGAGGTGTGTGACTGGAGAATATGTCTTTGTTGTGGGACACAATGACACATGTTATGTGTTTAGTTGAGATGGGACTATACATTGAGGTTACACCATTGTAGCAGTGCAAAAATCCTGATTTTACAAAGATGGCTGGAAATTTAGACAGAAATAAACATTTTCATTAAATAAAAAAGTTGTCTTTTTATTTTGGGTTATGTAGTAATTTAATGGCTCGTCCATGCCTAGATTTCACAATGGGGGTCAAATATAGCACCACACTGAAGACAAAGTAGAATCATTTCAATGTAGTCGTTAAGATTTTAATGTGGAACATGTTTATTTTCAATGTTTATCTTCAATGGGTTTCATCATTTATTTTTAGCATTGTCATTACAACATGTCCTTACATCTTTGCAAATACTGCAGATATATCACAGTTTGTTACCATATACATCTAATTGTAATCCAGTCCAATTGGCTAGTGATAGTGATCATAGGCAAGCACCCTGGTGAACACTAGGTGAACACTCATTTCTGTTGTCTTTGAAACTAGATTTGTTTTGCTTTGTAAAATACTTTTATGTTCAGAGTTGTGGTAAGGACTCAAAAGTGAGGACCAGGTGCATTTTGATTTTAAAAATCATATAAATGAAGAGTAATGAAAACAATATTAGAATATGTCTAGAGTAATTTGTCTGTGAAACAATTTCATTTGAAATAATGTAATTTTGCAATAAATCCAAATATCATTTAATCCAAGCTGTATAAAAACACAGTGTGTATATTTTTTAAGCATTATATGACACATTTTAAAATAAATCCAAATTTCAGTGCTGGGACTTGGTTGCAGAATTATGCCCGTAGTTGCAGAAACATAATAATGTCAGATGAGAAAAGATCCTCCTTTAAACCTGTTGCAATCAGGTGTCAATACCAACAGTTGTTTCACCAGCAGAGGGAACCATTCGCTTTAATAAGAATGAAGGTCATCCCACAGCCAACTGTTATATGATGCTGAATAGGATGTGGTGCTTAGATTAATACATACATACGTACATACTTAGGACTACTTACTTACTTATTTATTTAAACCAAATAGTCTATTGACTGAAAAGTATTCATCTAGCCTACACATGTCATTTGACAGCATCCTTTAACTGGACTGTTTTCCACCCCAACTATAATTATTATAACGAATTAGGTTTTAGGGTCAACAATTTCAATGTTTGTGATATTATAAGATCTTTGGTTCAACCAGGTTCAACCTACAAGATGTTTCATCATAAGTTTTATAAGCCTTATTTTAGGCTTATTTCTTAACCAATCACGTTGCTGGCCATGCTGACACATGTGAAGGACCAATGGTAGACCATTCAGCGCCCAATGATAATACATCGTAAAAGTACTCCATTCCACAAATGTCCTTATTTAGAAATGAAATTAAATATGCTCACTGCTTTTGACAATTACTTCTGTAAACATTTTATAAGAGTATTATTTAAAGATATTTTTAAATGTTGTATACAATTAAAGACATTAGGCTTATCAGTGGTCACCTAAAAGGTGTTTGGTCCTCATGGTTGACATCTTGGTAGTTGGTCACTGTTATTCAAGCTACTCGGAATGTACGATTCACACTGAGGTGAAGAGGAGCGGGCTAAAGATTAAGTTTGGGACTCGATCGGAGGGTGCGGGCTAGCAGCGACAGAAATATGGCTCTCATGATGGGGCTTCTGTCGGCGGCTGCCTCGCCTGTACGGTTTAGTATAAGGTCGTTGGGACGCTACTCCATGGTCACAACTCGGTGTCTGACAGCTCGAGGGTATAGTGTCACTAAAGTCAACGTAAGAGAGCCCAGATTACCTAACCAGTTGACATTCATTTCACATAACTGACCGTTTTGAGTTAGCAGCTAATTCATATTATGACAAAAGGAAAACGTCAGTCCTGTTAACAAATTCGATAGATAGTCTTATGTGGACTAATGTTAGCTGGCAAGTTAGCAAGTGTATTGTCTGTGGATTGTTTACGTTAGCAAATTAGCTATCATAGCTAGCTAACGTTAAAACTTGTTAATTTGCTAAGTGTAGATAACTCTGTCAAAGGTATATCAAAAAGGATTTTAGCTAACGCTACAGCAGTTCTTGTGGTTTCCCTGTGTCCTTACGAATACTAGGTCTTGTTAAGTTACCAGATGTGTCATGATGACTAAGCTTCTCTAAAGTTTGGTTTACCTGGTGAGCTGCAGTTGTACTATTTTGTAACATCTCTTTTATTCCTTTGTGCAGAGAATCGCATCGAATTACTCCAGACCCTTAGCATACTATGCTAATATCCACCTGAACCACCGACTCCAATACTCTGAGTCTCCTAAAAGTAAGCAATTAGCCTACTACTTGGTGTCTAGACAGCGTTGTGAAGGGGGCAGTTGGTTGATGAGGTGAATTGTTGTACTGTCCCCCATATTCCCCCTGTATTTGTGTGCCCAATTGTGCTGTTTACCGATGTTTTCTTTGCAAAAGTCATACATTTTCCTTGACCATAGGTGAAAATCCGAAAGAGTCAGAGCCTTCCAGCAGTGGTGGAGGTCGCTCAGGAGATGGAGGCGGTAGTGGAGGTGGAGGTGGGAGAAGAGGAGGGAAGAAAGACTGGTGGAGCCGAATCCAAAAGGTTGTCATTTCTCTCTTTCCTATTTTCCATTAGTCCTGTGCAGATGTGTCTAAAAGCAGACGCCTTTGGCACTGCATGTCATGTGTCATTCATTCACTTTCTTCATTGTCATTGTTTCTTAAGGGAGATTTCCCATGGGATGAGAAGGACTTCCAGTACATAGCACTTGGTGCAGCTGGAGTCTCTGCCACCATGCTCTATTTATATTTTAGAGACAGAGGGAAGGAGATCACCTGGAAAGATTTTGTCCATCGGTATCTGGACAGAGGATTGGTGAGTGTGTGTCTTAATTGGCACAGGTGTATAGATGCCTGTGGGTTTGATAGCAAAACTGTAAAGAGAAGCTGTGAATTAAGTTTTTGAGATGTCCTATTTTTTGTTTTAGGTGGACCGTTTGGAGGTGGTCAACAAGCAGTATGTGCGAGTTATCTTAGTTCCCAGAGCAGACGCTGGAGATGGGGTAAGTGTCTGATCAGAAGACTGACAATATGTTGTTGTTGTATATATTGTAGTGAGTTGCCACTGAAAATTCTACAGTTCTACATTGCATCTATTAACCAAGTGTGTGTGTGTGTGTGTGTGTGTGTGTGTGTGTGTGTGTGTGTGTGTGTGTGTGGACAGAGTTACGTATGGTTCAACATTGGCAGTGTGGACACATTTGAAAGGAACCTTGAGACGGCTCAGCAGGAGCTTGGACTGGAGCCTTCCCGCAGGGTAGCGGTGGTCTACAGCTCTGAGAGTGATGGGTGAGTAGTGTCTTAATGCGGCCTTATTTTGTATTCTGCCTGACTGCACAATCAATTACACCTGATTCACTGACTGCCAACCTTCTGCACAGTGTCCTATGTGTCATTACATAAAATGGATTGCATTTGTTAACTGGACTGACGTTTTCCTTTTTGTCATATAATACATGAATTAACTCAAAACGGTCAGTTATGTGAAATGAAGTTAGGTAATCTGGGCTCTCTTACGTTGACCGTAGTGACACTATACCCTCGAGCTGTCAGAGTTGTGACCATGGAGTAGCGTTCCAACGACCTTATACTAAACCGTACAGAAAGGGTTCATTTAGAACTTTTTTATTGTAAGCCTGGGTTTGGCAGGAATGGCAATTGACTAAGCTATTTATGTAACTCTTGTAGAGCTTTGTTGCTGTGGCTTTAGTACATGAAACACCATGTGTAATTTGTTCTTTTTTTTTTATAGGTCCTTTCTCATGAGCATCATTCCTACGTTGCTTTTGATTGGCTTCCTGCTCTTCACTCTTCGACGGGGTCCAATGGCAGGAGGAGGAGGCGGTGGAAGGGGTGGGCTGTTCAGCATGAGCCAATCCAATGCCAAAATGATGAAGGACAATATTGAAGTAAAGTTCAAGGATGTGGCAGGCTGTGAAGAGGCCAAGTTGGAGATCCTTGAGTTTGTGAACTTCCTGAAAAACCCTCAGCAATACAAGGATCTAGGGGCCAAAATCCCAAAGGTACACCACAATGTGCCAGTGGAAGCTTATACAGTTGCTGATCTGGC
The DNA here is from genome assembly GCF_018492685.1 of Alosa sapidissima. NCBI lineage: Eukaryota > Metazoa > Chordata > Actinopteri > Clupeiformes > Clupeidae > Alosa > Alosa sapidissima. The sequence continues at coordinate 14,859,170 of NC_055967.1, read as the reverse complement.
TGCTGATTTACATAATCATAAGAGCGTACCATGTACCCTTGATGAAGCAGTCTTATGTGCTGGTGGTTAGTGAGGTTCCCCCTTCACTGTGAAGCACTTTGGGTGCCTTGAAAAGTGCTACATAAATGCAATGTGTTGTTGTTGTGTAATCAAGGCTACTTGAAAATCTTTGGATAAACACATCAGGTCAGGGTAGGTGAGGTTGCTTACAGTTTAAATGGTCAGGAAAAAGAATGGAAACTGCACTGGCAACTGCACTGGATGAATTATATGAATTGAATGCAATTCAATGAGTATGGATTTGCTCTTCCTCCTCTCACCTTTTCCTATACATTCAGTAGCCCTTTAACTATTTTGATGTGATCCGAATAGAGCTTAACTGAATTGTAACTGGCTCTGCTGTCTTAGGGTGCAGTGCTGTCTGGCCCGCCCGGCACTGGGAAGACTCTGCTGGCCAAAGCCACGGCAGGGGAGGCCAACGTCCCCTTCATCACAGTCAACGGCTCGGAGTTCCTGGAGATGTTTGTGGGTGTTGGGCCAGCCAGGGTGAGTGTCACATGCAGTTGATTCAGCCTGTTGAAAATGCTAATACTTAAAATGTGTCCTCACAAATGTTCTGTTATGGGGATTCTAGTTCTATCTCTTACTTCAACATACAGTACAGTCTCATAGTGTTCTACTAGGGGTACGAGTAAGCAGGTGTGATTTGGTTGAGGTTGATGGATGTTTTTGTAAGCTGTTGTTTTGGAACATGTGCTTTGATAGGTGAGGGACATGTTTGCCATGGCTCGGAAGAACGCCCCCTGCATCCTCTTCATTGATGAGATTGATGCGGTCGGCAGGAAGAGAGGTGGTGGGAACTTTGGTGGGCAGAGTGAGCAGGAGAACACCCTCAACCAGCTGCTAGTGGAGATGGATGGTATGTATGTATGGTGCTCAGTGATCATTTTATTGGCAGGGCCGGAAGTAAGACTTCGAGAGGGAGTCTCTCAGTGGCTGTTTACTCCATCTCTAACACAAGCACAAAGCAGAGATCCTGAAGTGTTTTTTTTTTCTCTCTCTCTCTCTCTCTCTCTCTCTCTCTCTCCATCTGCCCGCCTCCTCAGGTTTCAACACCAGCACCAACGTGGTGGTCCTCGCGGGGACCAACAGACCAGACATCCTGGACCCTGCACTGATGAGGCCTGGCAGATTTGACAGGCAGATTTATATTGGTATGGACCTGCATATCTGTTTGAGCTGTTGCCTGTAAGCCCACACCTCTGACTTCCATACAATTTCTATGCATTGACGTGTATGTGTTATATGGAATGCTGCTGTTGTTGACATGATGAAAGGTTGGGAAAATGCCACAGACTCCTGCCAAGATGAGCAGGTCTTATGTAGCCATCTGTCCCTAAGTGAAAATGACTACTAGTCTCCAGATTACAGTTTTTCCTCGATTGTTTGCACATATTTTCTGGAAGCATGCCTCATAATCTCACACACATAAAAAAAAACACTCCTGCAAAATGAAACTTTAGTTTCAAAACAATGTTATTTCTTCTCAAAATTGTATTTTGTTTTCATATGAATAGACATTAATAAGAACCAGTTAAACACTAATGTGCTCAATGTAAAACACTATGATGAATGGAAAACACTTCTTCTCCATTCATCATAATTACTTTTTTTGTTCAGTGTTACACTTACTACAGACAATACATACATAAGTGTGCTGTTAAATATTTGAGAATATTGTTTTTATATTCAGAACACACAAATACACTGTAAAAAATATATTTTATTTTTTACCACAAAAACAGTGTACACAGTGTACATCCCAACCAACATAAAGTTGCACACACAGTGGTCTACATACAAAGCAACAGAAGATTTTACTGTAAAAATAATAAAAAAACTATGCTGCATTCTCTCTTCTGTTTCAGTCTGGCCACAGCACCTCATGAAAATTGTGCCAAATGGAGAGAATTGTGTGTAGTGTTGTGAAAATAGTGTGTTTTACAACTGCAATTTGAGTGTAAAGCAGGAATTTTGCTTGTAGTTTAGCAGAATTGGTTCAGGGGGTTGGTGCATGAGTTACATGTTGTGGTCATTGGTCAAGTACCAGTTTTTGTGTGTGAACAGTTGAGAAAAACTGTAATCAAGATGGTTGATAACTTGCTCCAGTCCTCATAAGGATTTACTACTATTTTAAGGCGTCTGAGAAAGATGACAGTATGTAGCAATCAGTAGCCTAGTTTGTATAGGTTAAGTATAAGTATATATACTCTTTTGATCCCGTGAGGGAAATTTATATATATATATATATATATATATATATATATATATATATATATATATATATATATATATATATGAGGAGGCGGGCAGATGGAGAGAGAGAGAGAGAGAGAGAGAGAGAGAGAAAAAACACTTCAGGATCTCTGCTTTGTGCTTGTGTTAGAGATGGAGTAAACAGCCACTGAGAGACTGAGAGATATATATATATATATATTTATTTATAATGATTGAACCAAAATATTCTTGGCGCTCACAACATGCCTGCCCCTCAGGTCCACCTGACATCAAGGGCCGGGCGTCCATCTTCAAGGTTCACCTGAGGCCTCTGAAACTAGACCCCAGCATGGACAAGGATGCGCTGGCTCGGAGGATGGCAGCATCCACTCCCGGATTTACAGGTCAGCTGACAAATATCCCTCATGAGACGGGGAAATGTAAGATAATATCCGCTGTGACTTTGTGGGAAGTGCTCCCTCTAACAGTAGTCTGACTTCCTGTGATTTCTATCAGGAGCTGATATCGCCAACGTTTGTAATGAAGCTGCTTTAATCGCTGCCCGGTATCTGAATGAGTCTGTCAATGCAAAGCACTTTGAGCAGGCTATCGACAGGGTGATAGGAGGTGAGTTGTTTTTGTTATTGACATTTTGCACTCCCTTACACAGACTAAATTGGATGGTTTAGTATTGCTTTCAACAGTAAAGTGATCACAATAACTGTTATCACTAATGTATTGCAATAATACACATGATAATCTTCCCATCAGTTCCATATCAGTTACCCTCTGCTGCAAGAGAGACAAATGTTGTCATGCCTCAATTTCCTCATTGGCTGTTTAAACCCCTGTCTGACTAGGTCTGGAGAAGAAAACTCAGGTCTTGCAGCCCACAGAGAAGAAGACCGTGGCGTACCACGAGGCCGGCCATGCCATAGTGGGCTGGTTCCTGGAACATGCTGACCCCTTGCTGAAGGTGCTGCATATCGCTTCAGACAGACCAATCACTTTTGGCTGTCAGTGCAGACAGACACTTCTCTTTCCTATGTATCGGCTATAAATGCTTCTATAAGTAAACAAATATGTTAATAAGACATGGATATTACAATTAACTAAAGGAAGATGTTAATTGAAGTATTCATGAAAAAATGAATACATTGTTGTTTTCATGACTGTCTAGTATTGGTTACTTGGCTATATTGTTCCTCAAACATGCGCCACTCATGACTGTCCTCCTCATCACCACAGGTGTCCATCATTCCCAGGGGAAAGGGTTTGGGTTACGCACAGTACCTGCCCAAGGAGCAGTACCTGTACACGCGCGAGCAGCTGTTCGACAGGATGTGCATGATGCTGGGAGGGCGCGTGGCGGAGCAGGTGTTCTTTGGACGCATCACCACGGGAGCTCAAGACGACCTAAAGAAGGTCACGCAGTCCGCCTACGCTCAGGTATGGAAACACAATTTCACAGTAGCAGATTGCATCTCTCCAGCCCTTGTTTATTTGGGAATTATTAGCTTAAGGATACAGACGCATCAGCATTTACTTGTACATTCAAATGAACTCCCTTCAGTTATTACTTCTGGGAGAGTCACATGTTAGAGACAGAACTGCTAGAGTAGTGCCACAGATGAGGTCATTACTTGTAGTTTAATTGGCTTATGTCGTTAAACACTTGCTCAATTTCACTGCAGCATGAGCCTTAAGTGCATGTACTCTCATAGATTTCTCAAGAGCATGTTTTGGTGTACTTTTGAGCCCTGACGGGCCTTAGAAACTAGTTTCTGATTCTGGAAGATCAAGATGTTTGTCCTGTTTAACTGAACTTAAGCATAAATAACCCTTGATATAGGTCTGTATTCCCCTTTCTGTAGTCTGTATTTATCTTTCCAGTGCCCATTCGACTTGCTTTTCAGCCTCTCATGTCTCTTTCTCTCTCTCAGATAGTGCAGTTTGGCATGAGTGACAAGGTGGGCCAGGTGTCGTTTGACCTGCCTCGGCAGGGGGAGATGGTCATGGAGAAGCCGTACAGCGAGGCCACGGCGGAGCTCATCGACCAGGAGGTGCGCGAGCTGGTGGACCGGGCCTACCAGCGCACCATGGAGCTCGTCCTGGACAAGAAGGACCTGGTGGAGATGGTATGAGAGTCTGCACACACAGACACACCAACACCAAGCACACACCTGCAGACTGACGAATGTTGAATTCATAGTAGTGTCCACTGTGCAGACTGATGTTAATGTTTGTGTGCACTAAACAGGCCACCCTATATCAAAACTAGATTCACTTAATGGATGCAGAGCATATCTATTAACTTAAAAATGTCACACTTGAGTTCAACTTTGGTGCTGATGTGAATAGTTAGGGTAATACATATTTACTGTCTGCTACTACTGGTCACCTAAAGCAGTGGTCTATCGCTGTGTGTTTTGGAAAAGGTGGGGAAGAGGCTGTTGGAGAAGGAGGTCCTGGATAAGGCCGACATGCTGGAGCTGCTGGGTGCGCGGCCGTTCGAGGAGCGCTCCACCTACGAGGAGTTTGTGGAGGGCACGGGCAGCTTCGAAGAGGACACCAGCCTGCCCGAGGGCCTGAAGGACTGGAACAAGGAGCGCAGCGACGTCGCTGAGGAGGAGCCCAGCAAGGAGAAGCAAGTGGCCTAACGGCCAGGAGCCACCATCCCCCAGCGGCCTGCCTGCCTCCGGGGGTACTCTGGGCTGCTCAGCTGAACAATGCAGGGCTTTGGATGGCCAAATCTTTGCCCCTTTGTGTATTTAAATGCAAATGTAGTTTTGATTTTACAGGTTTCAAAGCAAAAGACATCTTCCGAGGCCTTAACAGCAGTGATTTGGTGCTCTGTGTGATGCTGTAGGCAATTTGGTACCTGTGTGTTGTTTTCCCAGTTTTAGCCGATGGTACAGGCTAATGTACAGAATTGAGAGGGTGATGGCACTGTAAAGTAAGACACGTAGATTCAATTGACAGTTAAGACAACTATATAGATAAGTACCTTATTTATTAATATGTGAGTGTGGTATACCAAACCAATTTTGTATAAACCGCTGCTTATAAAACTATGAAGCGAAACTTTTATCCACACAGTCCATGGAGGCAAAAGTCTTTAGAAGTCTTTCAGTGGTAGACACACCAACACCTCTACTGTAATTGGATTCAAATGTGTAAATTCAATTCTGGAGGAATCCTCTGGGCATGATCCTAACTAGCGCGGTTGCCTTCCTCGGCTTGGCAAAAACAGTGTTACGAGGGCGAGCTACTGTATCTCGTACTTCAAAGCCTGGTTGGGAGGTACAGCAACTACCTCCAGTGCCTGGGGTGGAGGTGAGACACAAGGAGTTCAACATGTCCATCTTTCAACTCTGCCCTCCCCTCTTTTCACCTCTTCTTTTAACTTGCTTTTGTGATGATGTTAATGGGAACATTCCCTCTTTCTAGTGTCAGCACATTTTGTTGGAATAAGCAGAGAAACCAGGTTGGCGGTAATGGATTCCTCCCTCCCCCTCACTCCTTCAGTCCTTCCCCTCCCTTCCTCCCTCTCTCTCTCTCTCTCTCTCTCTCTCTCTCTCTCTCTCTCTCTCTCTCTCTCTCTCTCTCTCTCTCTCTCTCTCTCTCTCCCTTTCCGTTTCTCTCTCACTGAGGAGGCGGAGGGATCCCGGCCCAGCACACAAGTAGGCCACAAACTGGCACCGTCATCCATCACCGCCCTCACCCCACGAGCCCTGGTGCTCCTCGACCAGCCACCAAACACCCCCCCCCCCCCCCAACCCCCCCCCTCTACGTTTCAGGGGCGCTGTTCAAGCTTAGCGCCTGACAGCAAGAGTCATGCTCAAAATAGCCCAAACGTTGTACTCTCAACACAGCAGCAGCAAGTAGGTTTTCAGATGGTGGTAGCATTTCCACATTTCCCTTATAAACAGTGTCAGCAGAAAAGTGTTCAGGGGGCTGCCTGGCTAACGTGTGCCTGGAAGTGATTTGTCTGCAGCTAGCTTCAGTGCCTCCACACACAGACTAGTGCTAACTCTGTCTCCTCATGCACACTTTATGAGAGCATACCTCACCGGCAGATATTGAGGTGGATATTTACAGATGGATTGTTACTTTGAAGTGAGAATGACTGAGTATATCAGGATGGCAGTACCTTACCAGTGGCTGTTGAAAGCAGTGCATATTCCCGGTGTGCTGCATTGGATGTTCTCCCCACAAGGTCTTTTTCAATTCCACTGGAATGGCTTGGGCGAAATGTCGGCAAATTTGGCAGCTCGCTCACTCTCATTTTAAAAAGTCTAGGATGTTGTTTTTGTTGACCAAAAATGAAGCTATTTTATATCACGAAATCAATGTAACTCTGGAGGTATATGATTAAAGAAGGTGTTTCTCCACATCCCCATGCATTCTACACATCATATTTGTCCCCAGTAGCCTTGTTTCAGTGTCCACATTATTTAGGTCAGAAAATGAAATTGCCTTGTCAATGATATGTTTAGAATTATCTGTTGTAGACTTGGCTGCATTTTCTTTAATATTTGACACATCTGCATACTTCACTTCTATCTCTGATTGTGGAAATCATTTGTAGTATCACCACTGAAGATGCCTAATAACTTCACATTCAATGAACATTTGTAAATATGTTTGCATAGATGGTTTAATGTGTACATTTGCTTTATACAAGGAAATGCTGAAAAACCTCCCTGTAAGTCAAATTTCCTCATCATAGGAGCACAAACAAGATGGTCCGCCTGGCGGCTTAAGCAAACAAATGGTGTTGATGTATACAAAACACATACCAGTATTTGGTGAACAAATAAACATTTCAAAGTACCATTCAAATGAGTTTATGTGTATATAGATATTTCCACCTCATTATAACTGGATATTATAGACAGATAGTTATCTAGTAAAATGCAACTCTTTCCATCTCTCTCTTTTATTCTCCCAGCTGTATTGTGGTTGAGGACAGGTGTGAACCCCTGTGCTCTTGCATTCAGACACATTCCTCATAGACCCTGCATGAAGGATACAGCCTAGTCCTTCTCCCCTCAAATCTCCTTACTGAGCTCTTCGGCATTTTACAGTTAGTATACTGTGCTCCACATGTGACGTGCATCTACTGTAGGATACCCGTCAGAGGAACTTTCACTCGTGACACAAAAAGCATACTAATCACATGACTCCTGATTGGAGGAGGGTGGGATGGCTCTTAGGCATGATGCCTTAGCTCTTGTGACATCACATTGCATTCTTAATGTTGTGTATCAGTATGTATCACTTTCGAAAGAGCTCTGTAATGGAGAGGACTAACTTGCTTTTCATTAGCAGCCAAAGGAGCGAAAGAAAGAGAACAAGATTGCTTTTCAGCCCTACTTGTTAAAATGCAGCTAGGTAGCAGAGGTGGAATAAGCCACTGGCATGAACGGGGGCAAAAGCAGAAAAGGCCTTTTCACATACATGTCCTTTGATTTCTTGACACATACATGTCCTTTGATTTGAGTCTTTGAGTCATATTAAGTCCTGTGTTAGTCCCCAGCCTGTCTTCCTCTTCTCACTTGCCTGGAAGAGTCTCTGAGACATTTGTATGCATGCTGTTCCAGTGCTCCCAAGGATGCCCCTGTGACATCAATATCCCTGGCAGATCTCGACAAACTGTATAATCGCCGCTGTTTTACTCTAATTATCCTTTTACCCTGTACAATTTATGATATGTTTTGCATACATAAGCAACAAAAACAAAAACACTGACCACGTTACTAGGGACCGGACCATTTCACACAAAACTGAGGGGGTGAACCCTCTCACGGAGATATGGTCTGAATAAGCTACACACTTATCATTTGGCAATCCTTTATATACTTTAAGAACATGAACGTGAATTTCCTTTAGACGTCAACGACCTATATTTTAACATTTTCTTACAGGACTTGGTAGTGTTTCCATGACCAGAGGCCATGATTGTGGTCCACCAGTACAGCCAAGCGGGCAGGATTTCTGTCATGGTAAGGTAGTAGTATTCTATGTACCTCACTTTTAATAAGGTGCTTGTGTGGCCCATAGTCCAGTAGGGCATTGCGCTGCACTGAAGCCCCTGCACTAATGAAGTGACAGCGCTGAGGCCATGTCCAATTGCAGGGCCATGGGCACGTCATGATGTTGCCAAGACTTATGCTGGCCATACTGCCCTCACCCACAAAGGCAGAGATGGTTTTACAAGGCTCTGTTGCTGATTGGCCCACCACCTCTATGGGTTTAAACCGGACTGGTCTGCTAAAGGATGAGATTGTTAGTATGCTGCTTGATGTGTCAGCAATCTGCAGACCACAGTTAATATGTTGGGATCCATGCGGGACATGGCCTTAGCGACTGTTTAAATGTGAAACTTGCTTACAATCACTGGATGAAGAAAAACCCATTCTGGACTCAATCCTTTCTCTCCTCTTTCTCTATCTCCTACATTCCTCTACTTCTCCTGCCATTCCCTCTATACTTCTAACTTCCTCTTCGCTATCTAGCACTCTCTCTTTCATACTATGTCTCTCTTTTTCTCTCTCCCTCTCACATATACTCTGTCTCTCTCTCTCCTTCTGGTTCTCTCTCTTTCTCTCTCTCTCTCTCTCTCAGTCCCAGACAGGGCTCTGGGGGTGTGGAAGCTCCCTGTGTGCGCCCCTTGGTGAGTGGGCGGCGGGCGGCCGCGCTCCTGCAGCGGACGGGTTCCCGCGGCCGTCGACTTATCAGGGCTGCTGAGACAGAGATCGCTCCATCTTCAGAAGAGGTTCGGTGTTGTCCGAGTCGCTGTGGTGCTTCCTGTCTTTGGGCTGCTCTGCCCGGCCCCCACGTGTCCAGGACGGAGAGCGTACGTAGCCCGCATGGGGGAAGCGAACCAGCGGGGGATGCTGTGGATCTGACAGATAATGTTTTGTAAGTCTACTGTACTCAGGTCAGCAATGTTGTAAATAACTACAATGAAAACGTATTGTATATTTGTTTTGTTGGTCTATTCAGCTGATTCATACCGTGATGTAATGACCTCACACCTGTCAAATGGCATTCACTGGAGATCTGTTCTATTTAGGGGGGTGCTGATTAGTGCTGGCGTGGATGAGAGGGAACTAGGCTGAGCCCAGAGAGCCAATGTCGTACAGCGCAGGGTGACTGGGGCCTCTGACTGTGTTGTGACATGAAATATTGAGCAGGTACATTTCTCTGCACTCATGCTCTCTGCTCTATCAAATAATCATGGACTTGACGGCAGAGGCCGGCTAAGCCAGATGAGAGCAGAAGGAGGAAGCCGCCATTTTTGACCGCCTTCACGCTTGTTTGTCGGCCTATTTTAAACTACTCACTGAGTCTCAGAAGTGATGGTGGTTTTAAATGCATTGCTTAATAATCACTTGGAAAATGTAAAAAACATGTAAACATGTATAATGTTAAGTTTCAGTATGTTTGAACTGTGATTAGTGTCTGTAGCTTGAGACTCACTTGCTGGAGATTCGTTATGGTTCTCTTCGTCTGAATCAGCAAAGACCTCCCCCAGCTCCTGGTCAGACATGTCTGTGAGCTCCGTCAGGTCCAGCAGGTCAAAGTGCACCTCAAGAGATGATACACTGCTGAGAGGTTCTGTTGGTGCATAGGGGAGGCACATTGAGACAAGACAAACACTATTCTTAAAGAGCTAATGCTGCTATGAACCCATTTCCATGCCACTTAGTTAGTTGCTGTCTAACTTGTTTTGTCTTCTAAAAGAAAAACAAAGCTACCACAGAGCTCCAGGAGTTTGGTTATGGCCAACTTATAGCCAAGATACCAACTCAAGGAGTCACACATGGTGGTGCTGAATTCAGTACAGCTGGTAGAGATCTTAAACCCTTACTCACGTCTCCTCTCACTGGACAACAGGTGACCTGTGTGGTGCCCTGGAGTGCTGGCCTGCTCCTCTGTTGCACAGTGGGAGTGGGATACATCTGTTGTGAGGCTAGCTGAGCTGGAGGACTTCAGAAGGTTCTGGAAGCCTCTGACAGGCTCTGTGTGATGAATGGTCAGGGAAGAGTTTGTCACCTCATAGTTTGGTCTCAAATGGCTATACCAATACAGAATGGTAAAGTACCCAGGAGCAACAGAGTGAAAATGAAGCCTCATTGTCCCATTAACAACCCAGTTGTGGTTCCTACAAACCTCCCAGGGGCTTTCCACCTACATCTGGGCTTCTTCCGTACAACTTCGGGGAATTCTGCCATTTTTCTGACTCTTAAAAGGAAAGCACAACCCTCAATTAATTTCTCAACATAGACTTACAAAAACAGAAGTAGGCCTATACTGCTTTGGTTTAAATTGGACTGTAAATTGTGAAAATTGTTAAATAAGAAAATACATGCAACAAATACATAAAAGCAAATTTTATATTTTTGGTCAGTATAAATTTGAATTGTGTTTAAATGCACGTACATGTAAAGTATAGCAGTGACAAAAAGTGAAATGACAACATCTCATTACGGTGCTGTTTTCATCTGATTTGGGTATGTATTTAAGCTTATTCAAGTAAGTCTTTCGGGTCTAGTGTAAGCTTTCAGAATCCTGTTTTGTGTATTCTCGAAAGTCTCAAGAGCTTTTAGTGTCCTATTTCACTGTATCAGCTGCTTTTGATATATTCTACATCTTACATTTCACATAAATACTCAAATAAAAAGCTATCAATAGCCTTTTTTTATCACAACTTGCATACAACAGATCACAGAGCCTGCAACTGTCAAAATACATCATGATGTCATCCCATACTATGGCATCATCGAATACAATCCCATCTTTTGAATTGCAATATTTTACGTCACACTTGCTTAGGACGTTCAGCATCAAGTTGGACCCGAGTCAATGGTATGCTGTCATAGAGCAAACATGACAGGCTAAGGTTTTGCTGAGTAATAGAACCTGCTGCTCACTACCGACTCTTGAAACATCAAACAAAACATTAAAAACGCTTGCTGCAGCACATGATTTTCAGAACACATCACACATATGTGGCCATTATCAGAAAGTGGGGAAAATTTGTGACCACACACCTCCCCTCAAAAAATCATGAGAAAGATGAATCTTATTATAAAATGTGTGGCATCCTGTAGTTTTTAACCCAGTAGCCTATAGTCTAGTATCCCGATTCCTGCCTTTTTTCTGCAGTGTGCCGGTTGTCCTGCAGTAGTAGGCTACTAATGAAGGCACATTACTCATCCCTTTCTGCTAGTCCATCATACAGGGCACATCAGGGAGAGAAGTAGTGGGCAACAGTATCGGAAGTACAATCTTTCGACTCTGCACGTAAACTAAACCTGATCTCTTTGATCAATCCGCCAAGATCAAACCACAATGCTGTCTCTCACTCACATATGACAGAGATGCTCTTCTAAATCCTCCTCAGCTAATGTGCCCACATACAAATCCTCACAAATGAACAGAAGGGAAAAATGCCTTTTGCTCAAGCAGCAGTGCATGCCTTCACATGTGTGTGCACGCGTACACACAATCACAAAGACATACATACACACTTACACACTCACACACACGCACACACACACACATACAAACACACACACATACACACACAATGCACATGCATCTGAACTCAGCGGCATTCACAAAGCAGTCTGCACTTGTCACTGGCTGTCTGCTGGTGCATTGCTGCTCATTCTCTACAGGCAGTCCTCTTGCTTGAAGCACAAGCAGGGCACCTCTTTGTACGAGACAAAGAAGGGCTGTAAACTGCTTTTGTTCGTCCCGCAGTGTGAGCCTCCGTAACGCCTGTCTGTCCTTACCGGTGGTGCTGGTCTCTCCCTGAGCCTCCATCCAGCCGCCGCGACCTGGCTACACTCCGCCGTCTGAGCCAGCAGCCTGGGAGGGAGGGGAGGGCGAGAGGCGTAGTCTTGCTCGTCTCCCTCTCCTTCTTTCACACACTCAGACATGCACCCTCTCTCTCTCTCTCTCTTTCTCTCTCTCTCCCTCCCTCCCTCCCTCCCATTCTGCCTTCTCCCTCTCCCTCCTCAAGCTACATCACCTTCTGCCTCTTTCTTCTACTCCCCCTGGAATTAGACACATTCCACAGTAACTGCCAAAACATCTAAAGCACCATGAAAATGAGCAAGCCAAATCTCCATCTATCTATTATATTGAAAAAGAAGACAAAAAAGATCAAAAGGATCTTCCCTCCTCCCCACTCTTCTTTTTTTCGCTTGTCGTTTCTCTTCCTCTCCTCCAGTCACATTCGTAGGCACCCTCTCATTGAACCACGTGCGTCTCAAGGACACTGCAAACATTATCAGGGGAATTTCTGTGCAAACTATATTGCTTTCCATTGACCAGCAATAGTGTCACACTGCACAGTGGTTGAGCACAATAGCAGCTGAAGATGGGGGGATGGGGTGGGGAACCGAGGCTGAGGAGGACTCAGGACTGTGTGTGTGCGTGCGTGTGTGTGTGTGTGTGCGTGCGTGCGTGCGTGCGTGTGTGTGTGTGTGTGTGTGTGTGTGGGAGAGCAGGTTATTGAGATAGGGTTGCAAGTTAACATAGAGAATAATTGCATGCATTTTTTGGAACATGTTTGATTCTTCCTGTGATTGCCACAGAGATCACATTTTCAGGAATTGCACAAATCATGCTTTATTCTACATCACCATAGTTAGCCAGATCAATCTGAGTTATCTTAAAATTGAGCAACAGATGATGATGGGTTAAGATTCAAAAGAAATTCTTCAAAATCAGAACTGCTGGACAACAAAAAAATACTCATATTAAGCTGTAGCTCCACCCAGAGTTCAAGAGGGGGTACTAAACAAAGGCTGTGCAGAATGGGTTTTCAATGAGGCAAGCATCCTATGCCTTACAAATAACATAGCCTACCTGTCGAAGTCAAATAGGCTGACTTTTGCTTTAGTGAACCAGCATTCATCTTTGCAGAACGACTTGGATGAATTGCTTTTGCATGCATTACTGACAAAAACAACTGTATGCTACCTTAATAAACCCTTGTATCATGGAAACAATTCCCCTCACTGACATATTGGCAATATTACAATGTCAGGTAAAAAATGCAAAAACTCTCTCACACACCGACCACTTAAAAAAAACAACAACAACAACAACAACAAAAACTAATGAGATACTAATGACCCTTGGTTATCTAATGACATTGATACTAGGCCTACTCTGCCAAAAGGATAACCTAGCCTACTTTGATCCAAGTAGTGAGATAACCAATATAAGTAACAGGCCTACATTTTTCTATGTATATTGATTGTGTTTTAGGGAGTTCACACAGAAGAAGGCAATTAAATACATCATTCGTAACTTGAAGCCTCATAAGGCCTTCAGATCTATCCTAGCTACATCTACGCTGTGACTGTACACCAAGGTGGACCTCCAAACAGCTAGAGGCTAACGCGCTTGCGTGGCAAAGGGGGAGGAGACGTTCGGGGAAACGATGTGTGGGTTGTTAGCTGTTGCTAGCTGTCCTAGCATCCTGGTGAGGTTTACATGCATTTAGCTAGCACACACGTAGTTACGGTATCGTAGCAATAGTGCAGTAGTCATTGTTTTCTGTTTTTGTCCTGGCTCATCTCCAGTATTACTGAAATTTGAGGCTGCGTTGTGTGAGCCGCTTGTTTTCTTGAGGGGGACGTCTTTTTTCATTTTCTCTCATGAGGCACTAGCCAGCTATGCCCTCTGATTTTATATCGCTGCTAAGCGCGGATATCGACCTTAATTCCCCCAAATCCCTCTACTCTAAAGGTAAGACGACCAATTTAAAAGTGACGCTGTATTTTTAAACTCTTCTATTGCACCATTATTTTCCTTGATGAACTCAATTCACGGCTGTGGCTAACTTATATTGCTATTGCTGACTTTGTGAACCAGCATTAGGGCATCACGTTCAGCCTGCAAACATCAGTCACAGAATGGGCTGCTAACGACTTTACAGAGCGAGCTAACATTGCTTGGAGGGAGGCGTGTTGTATGACAGGCGCTTTACATCTCAGGATTTTGTTGTTTGATGTCGCTTAAGTAAACCGATAGCTCATTAATTGGGTAAATCATCAGTGCTGGTTTTATTTAGCTAGCTAATGTTAGATATATTTGTTCCCAAATGTACTACTAACACCAGAGGCCATGGATAATTCAAAGCGCCAGACATTAAACAGGCTAGCGAACTTGACGACTAGGTTAGCTGCGCAGGGCTAGCTCGCTAGCAAGGTTGGTTAAACCGTCAGTTGTCTAACGTTACCGCTGATGGGAGCTAGCTTACTAGCCATCATCAGCTACGTGCACAGTGCAAGTGTCAGTCGATGAATCGAAAATATACTGACACAGAGGTGAAGCCTCTTTGCTGCTACAATTTTATGGCAGTGTGATCAGTGTTACACCCTCTTTGCAAGGCCTTCTCTGAGTCTGTTCATCGTGAACTGTATGCCGCTGACAACATTAATCTACCTAGCTGTTTCAATAACTTTCTTATTCAGTAGTAATGAGGTCAACTTGGGTGGCCAGATGATCCCCACGTATCTCCTTCATGTTAGTAGACCCTGCTGTTTGAGATGCCAGTGTAACTCTTCGCCTTGGGACGTAAACAAAAAAGCGCCTCATGTCAGCGAGAAGAGTGGCATGTAAAACCATGCGCCTCAACATGCCTTCTGATAACAGCTGGGATGCTCGTTTACCAGACGGACTGGAGTGTTGAGTTTTTAATCACACAGCCCGGCACTGATCTTGCATAGCCCACGCAGTTCAGAGGTGCGATTTGAAACCTACTGCGTGAGGTTGAGCACATGTGGTCGCGCAGTCCTTTATGCACACCTCCCTTGGTTTAAACACACACACACGGAGCAGCATCATTATACAAAACTGCTGCGGATACAGTCAGCTTATTTGCCCCTTTTGTTGCTGGTCTTGAGTCTGTAAGAATACATGCTTTCTGTCTCCATGCTGACTTTGCTGTGAGTAGGCAGGTCATAGGAGGAGTATACTGTATGCACAGAACAGGCAATGATTCCTTTTAAAGTAAATAAGCTAACAAAAATGCACAGATATTTCTGCAGCCCCCTGCCTGGTTAGAACTTTTTTATGGACACTTTAAGACCGCCTCCATGCATTGGAGACATCCTGATATTGTAAAAACACTAAGTGAGGTCCAGTGTCTAGTAAACAACTGGCTTTTGCGGTGACATCTTAACGGTCTCATATGGTTCAGTTCAACAGTAACTGGCTTTAATTATGGAACAAATGTGCAGAGCACGAGCAGTAGGCCCCGAGGTTCTAAAGTCTCATAGGTTTAGAGCAGCTATTTTGGTGTGGAATGTTGTGTTGAGATTTATAAACATTCTGGAGTGAGCTAGCGTCTAGGCAGCCGCCTGTCTATTGTACTTACATACTTTCAGGGATCAGTCTATGCCTCCCTGAAAGTTTTTATCAGCAGAAATATGAAGGAAATGTTTGTACTAGTTGACTGTGCCATTGTTGTAGAGACATTTTTCACACTTTTATATGCCTTTTTAAGCTCCACTTCTGTATAATGGAATTATGTGGCAACGCTGTTGCTCTGATTGCCATACCTTGCTGGCTCTCTTTCTCTGTGGAGGTTGTTAAGTGTTGTGTTGTGATTCCAGTGGTCAGTGTCAGGCTGTGTTGTTGCTGCTCGGCTCTAATGGTGCTGGCCCGTGAGGGTGCCCGGCCCGGCGGCCCCCCATCAAGCACAAAGCACAGACGCGGACGCTGGTCTGACGCCGCTGGTTGGCAGGCAGCGTCACCTGGCAGCGGCCTGGGCGACATGTGCGTGTCTGTGGATCATGTGAGCGTAGTCGTCATGGTAATTTACAACCCGGCCTTGACGTCTTCCTCTTAACAGCCAAGGTCTCATCAGTATTCTGAGCCAGACACAGAGGGCGTCACGAGACACACACACACACACACACACACACATCCTGACAGTGGTGCCCAAGCCACACACTTCCAGAAGCTTGTTAAATCCCAACCGCTGATGGTTTGCATTTAAGGCATCTGTGGCGGTGGTTGCTCGATGGCGTCTGCTCTTGTGATGTGTGTGTGGTATGAACTGAATTCCATGTCTGAGTGATGTTGCTGCGGTGAGTCATGTGTGAGCGATGTCTGTGTGTGTGTGTAGTGGAGAGTGGGCTGGGCTCGACTGGTGGTCATGGTTTGGCCAGGAGTGCGGCGAGCCCCAGAACAATGGTGAATGCCGGTGTTGTGTTTCAGAGCGCGCGGGGAGCTGAGGCCAGACTCACCCGCTGCTCACGGCGCCATCTGCAGTTCCAGGCGAGCCTCTCTCTCTCGCTCTCTCTCTCTCTCTCTCTCTCTCTCTCTCTCTCTCTCTCTCTCTCTCCTGTCTTACACAGCGGGGCCATGCTCAAAACTGGGGTGCATAGGGTCCTTTGGGCTTGCATACGAGGCTTTGGGGGGTTGGTAGAAGGATGGTACTGCACAGGGCACCAGGAGCATTTTCAAAGGTCTGCACATGGCACATGTTTACTCCGGTAGATGTTGGCATTGTGAAAGGGCACGTCTGCATGTTATCTGCCAGGATCTCCATATCTTGCACCCTCCATCTGCCCATCAGTTTCTCTCTCTCTCTTTCTCTCTCTCTCTCTCTCTCTCTCTCTCTCTCGCATGCTCTCTTTCCTTTTCCTCTCTGTAGCCTTATCTTGTTTTTTGTCTTTCTCCCTCCCTATTCCGGGCTATCTCACTTTCTCTCACCCTCTACTTTGGTCTTCCCCCCCCTCCCTCCCTCTCTTTTTTCTTTATCTCTCTCTAGTTGACCACTCTTTTGATCTTTTGCTTCCCCCTGCCCTCACTCTCTTTGTACTCTGGTCTGTCTTGCCCTCGATCATGAGCCAATCTCATTTGTTCTCTTGCTTTGAATTCTGGTCTGTGCCACTCTGATTCGCTCACTCTCCTTTGGTCTATCTTTTCTCCCTCATACATTCTCTCTCTATTCTGGTCTATCTCACTCACATTCTATTTTTGGTGGACCTCTCTCTCTCTCTCACTCTGTCTCTCATTCTCTTTTTCTCTCACTCACTCAGTTTCCCTCCCCCTGTCTCTCACACAGAGTCGGTGTATGACCTGCTCCCCAAAGAGCTGCAGCTGCCTGGCTCTTCGCAGCAGGAGAAGCCTGCCATGAGTCAGAAGAGTGGAGGAGAGGCCGGTCCTCCTCCTCCGGCAGCGCTGGCCGCAGGTATGTCCCCGGCGATTGGCCCCTCACCCTGCTACCCTCTCACAGAGAGACTGAGCACTCGGGATCCCAGCTAGAGCTAATCAGAAAGTCTAGTTGCATCCCTTTGTACTGTGCATTTTGAAGTGCATCTCCTCCTGAACTAGACATTAAACAGTGTGAATTGTTAATGCTACTACATACTATACACCAGCACTAAACAGAACAGAGTGACGCATTAATGCTACTATATGTCATGTGGCAGCCTGTCTGTGTTTGTTTGCAAGCCGCCCTTGTGTGGTCGTGTACACACATCCTCATGAAAGCTCAATTAGCTTCCTGCTCCGCCAAACACTTTGTGTGTCTGTCAAGTGCTCGCTGTTAGCCATCTGCAGCCTGCCAGTAGCCGTGGCTGAACTATGTCCGTTGCTCTTGCTGCCTTTTTTTTCGGTGACAGATGACAGGCTTCCTGTTACTGTGATGTTCACTTCCTGTTACTGGCTATTCTGGCTGCACTCTGTCTGTTGTGCGCCATGCGGCTGTGCCGAGTGCCGAATCAGATAGTCCTGCTCACAGCCTTTAGTTCTGCACCCAGGAGCCCATGTGGGTGTCTGTAGCTCACATAGGGGAACTAGGCAGGTAGTGTAGCGCAGGTGTGAAGTGTGGGATGCACGTTTTCTATTCCGTTTACCCAGCAGGAAAAGAGACACATTAAACTAGCGAGGGTCAAGCCATTTCCTTTTCATTACCATAGAAATGACTCCACACTGATAACAGATAATGTGACCGGACCACCAAACTTGTGTAGGTGGTCCAGCGGCGATACTGTGGTGGGTGTTTACTGTGTTGGTTACATGCTAATGGAGTGTTAAAGAGGGCGTCCTCATGCTCGACTGCTTCCTGTTTTTGGCAGGAAGCTGAGGGATCTTAAAACAAGCTGCCCCCAGACTAGTGTCAGACTGTCCGTGTTGTGGCAGCACTAAGTAGAGGTAAACCAGCCAAGCAACCAGCCAAGCAAGCAAGCAACCAGCAAAACCAACAGCTACCAAGAGAAGGAAACAACACAAGCACTGCTCTGGATACCTAAACGAACGCACACCATTTATTGAATTAAATGACTGATATATCAATCTGGCTCTTCATAGTGTTTCTTTCTCGCATTCAATTTAATTGCATTGCAGTTCTGTGAATGTACTGTACATACCATTAAACCCTCAACACTAGGCTACAAATGTACATTTCAAAAACACAAACAGCATGGACCAAATTTGATTGGTGTCTTCTCTGGATGACTCGTATGACTGACCAGCTCTTGTTGTTCATTGGCTGTCTCGTTTTTATTCCAGGGCGTTGCCTCTGAATCAGGGAGAGTCTGCAATATAAAATGGTCTGCAGTTCTCTGCTTCGTAGGTCAGAAGCTTGTTTATTCTGTCTCCATGGCTACGCTCAGTCCCAACCAAAATCTACCAATTGGCATGCTTCAGTTGACACCTGAGAATAGCATTTTAGACCCTGATATTGTTTAACAGGCGGCTGCTTAAATTTCACCAGCCCCCTTTTTCATTTCTGAGTTTTGCTTTTTATTTTGGCCTTGAACATTAAGCATGTTGCCTTGTTTTTTTAATATATAGATTGAATTAACAGCAACATTTGGTCCATAATAGGGAATAACAAAGAGAAAAAACATCACTTAAAAAACAAATAGACATACACATAAATGTATACATATTATATTATGCAGTAGAGACATAAACACAAACACAGATTTTGGATAGACGTTTTATATGATCAGGGGAGTTAAACCGCAATCACTAGAGACCTAGGCAGGTTGAAGAGAGAGGCGCCACCAGCCACGCACTAGTTTCACTGCTTGAATGGGACGGCTAGCCAGGCTGCTTGTCTGTGACTGCACTTAACCTGTCTGTCAACCACGTCACAGATGCTGCCTCGTCCTGCAACGTCTCCTCCAGCCCAGTAGGGGGCAACAGCACTGCGCTCCCTGGTTCCTCCTGCCCCAGCATGCTGTCCGCTACCTCGGGTCCCGAGCAGTGCTCCCAGCTCCTGGGCGAGGGCCCGGGCGGTCCGGTCCCAGGAGGAGGTCAGGGAGCCCCGGGGCTCGGGGTGGAGGCGGCCGCTGGGGCGTCTGGTGACGGCAGCAACAGCGGAGGAGGAGGAGGGCCTCAGCAGAGCCAGATCACCCCGTCCAAACGGCGGACAGTGCTGAACATCTCGCCGCCGCCAGAGGACCTGCTGGACGACAGCCGCATGTCGTGCCAGGAGGAGGCGGCGGCAGCGGCGGGGCCTGACTCGGAGCAGAGCGGCAGCATGTGGTTGGACGAGTCCCTCTCCAGCTTCAGCATGGCCAGCAGCAGCTCGTACAACGACAACACCGAGGTTCCGCGCAAGTCGCGCAAGCGCACGCCACGCCAGCGGCCCGGGCCCAAGCCCGTCGCCGCCCAGGCGCCCAGCATGGAGGTGTTTGACGCCGACAGCGCCAACGCACCCCACTTTGTGCTCTCCCAGCTGGGCTCGGACTCCAAAGCCACCCCCAAGACCAGGTAGGTGTCTGGTGTCTGCTGGAGGCAACAACCATTTGCGCACACACACACACACACACACACACACACACACACACACTGACCTCTGAGCTGGTTTTGTTTGCCCTCTGCGCAGCACAAACCTAGAATTGGTGCAAACCTGTTTGAGTCATGTGAGTTGTATTCCCTGTTGTACCAACAGTGTTGATTATCTCAGCCTGTCAAGGTTGTAACCAAACTCGTGGACTGTCAGTGGGAGCAGGTTTGCAATGCAAAGCAGTGAATGCCTCCTGGGCCCTGGTGGCACATGAGGCGTGGCCTGCCCGGGTGGGGGTGTGGAGTGGGGTGGGGGTGGCAGAGTGGCCTCTCTGACATTTCAGCCCAAACAAACGCTGGACGGCGATTAATCCTCTTGCTTAGTGTTAGAAAGTGGGGGGGATTAAGCATAGCTTGGCCTAGCCAGGCCAACATGTTGTGTTTGAACTCGGCCGGGTCTGTGTCTGCACGCAGCTCTCTGGAGGCGGGCGGCCCTCTGCGGGCGGGTGTCCTGGCGGCGCAGTTCCCCCCGAAGAGCGAAGGTAAGGAGCTGAAGATCCTGGTGCAGCCCGAGACCCAGCACCGGGCACGCTACCTCACCGAGGGCAGCCGGGGATCCGTCAAAGACCGCACCCAGCAGGGCTTTCCCACCGTCAAGGTAAGCCATCATCTGCCCCTCCCCCCCACCCCTGTCAGCCTGTTCACTGCACAGCAAAGTCAGAAATCTCTCTCAGGACACAGCAGGTTCAGCGTAGTGTCTAACTTTGGGCTGTGTGTGTGTGGGACAGAATTCCATGTGTTATTTTAAGGCCGCACGACTGCACGTGAGGGTGTGCAGACAAGGCATTTAGCTAAATCTGACACACTTGCTCATTATGACAGAAGGTCAGTGCTATTTTTTACTTTCACAGCCAGTATGGCTACGCTTCGTAAGTCCTGAACAAAATAAAAGTCTGTAATCAGCAGCGAAGTGAGAGCGCCATTTCATTTGAATGAGTTTGAGGTTTTAACGTCTGTCACTGTGTCCAGCTGGAGGGCGTGAGCGAGCCGGTGGTGCTGCAGGTGTTTGTGGCCAATGACACGGGTCGCGTGAAGCCCCACGGCTTCTACCAGGCCTGCAGGGTGACGGGACGCAACACCACCGCCTGCAAGGAGGTGGACATCGAGGGGACCACCGTCATCGAAGTCAGCCTGGAGCCCACCAACAGCATGACCCTGGCGTAAGCACCACTGCCCGTTCTCTTGGACACCCGTCTCTCGGCGCCAGGCTTGTGCAAAATTCCAGAATTTAATTGAAACTGGCTCTTAAATTCCAGTTCATTTTTTTGAATTTCAATTGAGGTAGCAAACAGGAAGCAGAATTGTAATTCGAATTGTGCACAACCCTGCTCAGCGGCCCACGTGTTCATAAGTGTGACAGGACACTGTATAATTATGTGGTGGTGTTAGTGTATTTGGACGTATTCTAGTGAACCGTGATCAGAGGATGTCTTTTGTGTTTGCCTGGGCCCTCTGCAGTGTGGACTGCGTCGGCATCCTGAAGCTACGCAATGCGGACGTAGAGGCCCGCATCGGGGTGGCGGGCTCGAAAAAGAAGAGCACGCGCGCCCGCCTGGCATTCCGCGTCAACATCCCGCGTCCCGACGGCTCCATGCTTGTGCTGCAGACCACCTCCTCGCCCATCCTCTGCAGTGAGTCTGCCCGCTGTGACCGCTCAACTCCCTTCTCTAACTACCTCCGTAGCTCTGTTACACAATTAGTCTGATCTTGCACAAGCACACTGAACATAATCCCCGATTGATTTCACAATGTTATGTGTTCTCTTGCGCCTTCACGCTACTGTACCATTAGACTAGTCACAACATCCTGTCTTCTCCTGTCATCACACGATGCTTTGATATTAAGGTGCTGTGTTCTAGTGTTAAAAATAGCAGCAGTGGGAGTGAACCACTTGAATACATGACAATGAAGATAAAGGAAGTGGTGTGTAGATAGAACAAATGCAGATGTGCTTGTGATGCTATTTAATGCCCTTTCATTTGTACTGACGGTTCTTACTGACGGCCTGACTGTTGAGGAACTTCTCTTAGGCGTGTGTCACCTGCCACCACGCTAAACCGGACCGGTGGCTTTCTATTCCACTGTGGTCCCTGGAGGCCGGCCAGTTTGGCTCCGCTCCACTGAGCCCCAGACACAAGCTGATGTTGTGTCTGCAGATACCTCCACTGAATGATGAATAAATAATGCAGGGCTACAAGGGCAGATACAAGCACAGCTTTGCTACGTGCAGAGTGTTAACCATAGTCAGGTAGAGTGATACAACAATGGAACACTGATACAATAGCTTGCGGCAGTGTTGATTTGCTTCCCTGCGGTGTTTTTGCATATTCCTTAGTCAGAGTGTGTGTATATATATGTGTGTGTGTGTGTGTGTGTGTTTGTGGTATGCAGCTCAGCCAGCAGGTGTGCCTGAGATTCTGAAGAAGAGCCTGCACAGTTGCTCGGTGATTGGGGGAGAGGAGGTTTTTATCATCGGCAAGAACTTCCTCAAGGGAACCAAAGTGCTGTTCCAGGAGACCAGCTCAGGTGGGATGGTGAAGTCCAAATCCAAGGGCCAAAAGTGCCCTGTGTTGTATGCATCCCACATCACAGCTTTGTGCTTGACATGCACTATGATGTACATGTTGGAATACACTATTGAGTTATCAGTCATGTTATACTGTAGTTGTGTCTGTTTTAAAAAAAAATATAAACTGTTATTTTTTCAGGGCTGGGTAGTAGCTGGGTGTAAAAAAAGCTGCTCTTATTTCCTTTGAACGAGAACTTGCAGACAGACTTGTCTTGTATAGCCCCAGTCAGATTGTGAATAGTGCGAGTCGTGCGCCACAGTCTTTTTTTGGCCAGGTGTGCCAGGGGCTGAGCGAGCGAGTGAATTCTTCATGCCTGTCTTTCCTCAGATGACAGCGGCTGGCAGGCGGAGGCTGAGATCGACATGGAGCTGTTTCATCAGGTAGACACTGCTGTTTCTATGGAGACAGCCACTGGGTCTTTATTTGGCCTCTGCCAATACAAGGCTGGGTTTGTGTGTGTGTGTGTGCGCGTGCGTGTGTGCGTGTGTGTGTGTGTGTGTGGGGGGGGGGGGGGGGGGGGTAAACACGTTGTGTTTGTCTTTGTCCTTAAGTTCCTACGTATCAAATTGTCTTTTCCATTTCCACTACTACTACTTCTGCTACTTCCCCAGAATCACCTGATAGTGAAGGTACCCCCATATCGGGACCTCAGCATCACCTCTCCAGTGGCAGTAGGCATCTGTGTCGTGACCAACGCGGGGAGAACCAATGAACTGCAGCCATTCACTTACACTCCCCACTCCGGTCAGTGCAGCTAGTCAACCCTCATGCCATTGGAAGGTTCTGTGTCATTCTGCCTGTGTGTGTGCTTATGTTGGAGGGGGTTGAAGAATTTTTTTTTTTTTTAAATGTGTCTTTGATGGTCACTGGTTTTCTTACTGGGCCTTAGATCATATGTGAGACAGTGTGCTAAAAACACATTGAAGTGTGTGTGTGTGTGGGTGTCTCCGTGTCCTTGTGGTGCTACAGGCCTTTGAGGGGGTGAGGGTGAGTGAAAGGTCATATATTTGGTCTTCAGTGAAGTGTTGGTGCATGAAAGGCTTCTCTTTCTGTGCAGAGCCCTCGGTAGATGTGCCTGTGAAGTCTGAGGCTTCAACCTCAGCCAAGTCCTGCCCGTTTGAGGACCGCATGAAAGGTACAAGCTAAGGCCACTGACCTCTGACTGTGTGCTCTGACTTCACCGATCCCTGATATCTTCCATAGGGCAGTGTCCTAAATGTGACAAATAGACATGATTGTGTGATTCCTTAGTGATATATTTTATACTATCTTGGATAATAAGGATATGTTGTTCTTTTACAGCAATGCAAACTGGGAACAGTAATATTGACAGCAACATGATGACTCCGCTGACTCTGAAGCGAGAGGAGGTCACCCCTATGGAGGTGTCTACCAATGCCCCAGCATCCAATGTCTTTAAGGTACTGTAGATGTTTTCAGTGTTATTGTCCAGCTCTGTCCATCTTACGCTAGTAGCAGCTTCATAACTTTCTCTTGCATTGATATCCTCCTCCAGCCAGAAGACGTTCTTGGAGCCCCACAGCAAATTCTGGAGGTAAATGTTAACCTCCCAGCCTCGAGCAGTGAGTCATTCCCCAGTCCAGCCCCCCTCCAACCGGCCGCCACCCAGCCGCCACAGGCCCCCATGTTCGCTGTGCCAGAGCCACTGAGCACCATCCAGAAACAAGACATCGCCCCCAGCTCCTCCTTCCAGGTGTCCCTGTCCGAGGACGCCACCGTCCTGCAGCCCGTGCCCCCCCAGGTGCCGCAGCAGTTCCTGCGGGAGACCCCTGAGACACTCTCCCCGGAGGAGAGCGGCTCTGAGGAGGCGGCCATGCTGATGATGAGCATGCCCCAGCTGGAGGCCTTGCCAGCCTTGCCCCAGCAGCAGCAGCCATCCCCCGTGCCCACACTGCTGCCCCAGGACGGGGTGGCTCAGCTGGAGAGGGCGGTGCGTGAGCTGCAGGCAGGCGGGGACTCCCTGGTGCAGCAGGTGCTGGTGGCGGCTGCAGCACAGCAGCAGCTCAACTCGGTACTGTACAACCCTGTGCCCTCAGCGGACACCCTGCAGAAACACGTACAGGAGAACATGAACAGCCTTCAGCTGGGAGGAAATGATCGATCCATGAACTGTCAGCAACAGCAACAACAACAACAGCAACAACAACAACTGCAACAACAACAACAACAACAACTGCAACAACATCAACAACACCAACAACAACAGCAGCAACACCAACAACAACAGCAACACCACCAACAGCAGCCACAGTCCTTACTGGAAAATCTGCAGCAGCAGCATCAACAAGCATTAGAGAACTTACAACATCAACAGAACGTGCTGGAAAATTTGAAACAGCATCAGAAAGTTCTAGAGAACATCCAGCAACATCAGCAAGTCTTGGAGAACCTGCAGCAGCCCCCACTGCAACAACAGCAGCAGCCCCCCAAAGTCCTGGAGTCAATTCAGCAGCAGCAGCAGAACACTTTGATCAACCTTCAGCATCAGAACGTTCTGAATGACCTGCACCAGCGAAACAGTTTTGAGAACCTTCAACAGCAGCAGCAACAGCAGCAGCAGCAGCAGCAGCAGAATGTCTTTAACAGCCTGGAGCAGTTGCAGTCGGAGCTCATGCAGCAGCAGATCCCCATGCAATGCACCCCCAGTTTCCCTTCCAGCGGGGCTCCTAAGCAGCAGCCCCCCACCTGCCACCCTTCTGAGGGCCTTCTCCATAGTACCCCCCAGCAACAGCACCAACAACAGCAACAACAGCAGCAGCAACAACAACAACAACAACAACAACAAGCACTTTTCCAACAAGCCGGTGGACTCTTGACCATCCAGACGTCCAGCTTCCTTCAGCAGCCTCCCTCCCATCCTTCCCCACCCCAGCAGCTTTTCCAGACACCGACCCAGATGTCGGAAGCCCAGAGTCAGCAGGCGGTGCTATTCGGGTCCAAACCCACGCCAGCTCAGGCACAGGTCCAGGCAGCTCTCTTCCCCGGTACCATCACCATACTGGCAGCAGACCAACAACAGGCCCCCCCTGCCCTCTTCCTGGATCAGAGTGTCCTACCGGGCCAGTTGGGAACAGACAGCAATCAGACTCAGCAGCAACAGCAGCAGCAGATTGCTTTCATCACCCCCATGCAGACGTCTGCGTCCGAGGCCCAGGCGGTATCGCTGCTTCAGGGGCAGATCCAGTTGTCCACACCTATGGAGCAGCAGCACTCGCCCCAGCAGCAGATGCAACCGCAGCCCCAGGCAGCCCCCCTGTTCCAAAGCCAACCCCAGCAGCAGCAGCAGCAACAACAACAACAACAACAACAGCAACCGCAGCAGCAGCAGCAGCAGCAAACAGGCCTGCTGTTCTGCACCAACCCCCTGAACCACCAGGATCTGCCCTCGTCTCTGCTATTCAACAGCCAGCCTCAGGGCCTCTTTCAGGACCAGCCAATGCAAGTGGTGCCCAGTAGTGCCAGTGTGAGTGTGGAAGCCGCTTCCAACCAACCCCCTGTCCCTCAACCCCAGGCCTCCCAGAATCCTCTGCTGTTCTCCCAGACTGGCATAGTTTCCGTGGGACAGCAAGACACTGCAGAGCCGATGTCCTTCCAGGAGCAGAGTGCGGTGGTGGGCGACCCCTCAGCCCAGGGTGGCTCCTCACAACCAGGTCTGTTTCAGGACCAGCAGCCCATGCAGGTGGTGCCCAGCTCTGGTAGCGTGTCCATCAGCTCTGGTGACCAGTCCACCGTTGGCCTCTTTCTGCCACAGGCTGCCATTACAGCTCTGCAAGGAGGCGTGAACAGCCAGGAGATGTCTCCAACTGCCACCACTGCGGCCATTTTTGCTGGGCAGAGCACCATGGCAGTAGGGGGGCTTCAAAGCTCCAGCGGCTCCACAGCACAGGCGGCCTCTGATGCTCTCTTCCAGTCAGCCATGACGGGGGCCCTCAGCCAGCCTGGTCAGCCTCAGCAGTCTGGCCTCTTCCTCTTTGAACTACCCAATGGTTAGTGATAAATGTACATTGATGATTGGTTGATAACCATACCCTGGTTATTGTTTTTTTTTTTTTTTTTTATCATTTTGAGTAATTGAGTTACTATTTTTTTGACTATGAGTTGACTTAACAGTGGAATTAGACATGAAGGCTATAATTTAATCCAAGCAAAATTATTTTCAACAAAATACATCTTTATTGAGTCGGTTTTAAACAATGATGCAAATTATGACAACCTTTCACCATAACAATGCTTGATTTATATTTTAAGACCCAATTTATCCATAAAATATTAACTAAATGACGCCCAACCTCCATATTATTGACTGCCCCCGACTATTGATTCAAACATTCAACTTAAATAAACATGCTGTTAGTAAGTCTAACAGTCTATTTTTTGGGATTGATCCATTAACTGTTATAAAATCAGTTGCATAGAATGTCTATTTTATGTATTATGTGAAATTTCAGTATTAAAAAAAATATTTTTTATCCGTCTCAATATTCATGTCAACTCTGTATAAAACTGCATAAATCCACTAAGATTTTTAATATGAAGCATAATGCCTGCACCGAGAGATGTCACTTCCTCTGGTGAGATATTTTGGATAAGCAGTGAAGGATGTAATACTACTTCTCTCAATAATTTGCACAAAATCTTGAGGACTTGAACAGTAAATTAATTATTTGGCAACTCTGTTGTGATATTGGAGTGAATCTCTTGCTTATTTAAAATGGTAATAAAATCCATGAAATTCTGATTTCATAAGTGGTAGCTAGTTTGAGGTTCGCATGTAGTTAAGCCACAAAATGATGAAAAATGTCAACTCTGTTATCGTCAGTGCTGCCATTGGATTATAGAATGACCCTTATACATAATAGTCTACTTAAAATATTATCTTTAGAACAATGTGTATTTTTTTTAACTTATGTGGAATACATTTTCCAGTCAGCCAGCACAGAAATGTTTATTTGGTGTCTGAGGCTCGATTCAACATGAATATGTTGGCTTGGCAACGACATGTAAGATGAGATCTGTGTTAGTAACGAGCAAGACCTGATATTAACAATGAAGATTTGAGCTTATAGACAATACAGAATTTGTAACAGAGACATGGCCTGTATGCATGGATAATACATGTTGGGTTTGTGATCTCCTGCCCCTCCAGATTGCAGTCAGCTCATGAATCCTCAAGGTCCTTCACTAGCCAACCCGTTGGTCTCAATGGGCCACGGGGGGCTCAGTCCCAACCAGGGCTCGATGCCCAGCAGCGCCCAGATCCAGACCCTCCTGGAGCAGTCCAGCAGCCTGAGCGACACCCAGAACATGGTGAAGATCGACGACATCCTGGAGACACTGCAGGAGCAAGAGAAGAGCCTGTCAGGGGACTTTTAGCTCCGCGAGGCTGAGGTGGGCATTGCGACCAGTTAAAGCTTATGTGGCCTCCGTGCGTTGAGTGGCGCGAGCTGCTGTGAGAGGCCTTCCTGTAAATCTACTTGTTTCACATCAGTGTGGCGACTGTGGAGTCAGTCGTACTGCGGAGATGGAGTCATGTGACTGTAACTCATGAGGCTGAAGCCCATGGACCATTGTAGGTTTGGTCTGGTAGTGGTGTGGCCTGTTGGGGGTGGGGGTGGGTAGAGGCGAGTTAGGCCTGTCAGCATATCACATGGGGGTTAAACTGTGTGTTAAACTACACCTATGTCTCATGTCAGCACTTTGTTTTTCACTGCCTCTTCTTCCCTCTTTTTTTTTTAACTGTGAAATTCATTAACGCAACACTTCTCATTTCATGTCCTCTTTTTATCTAGTTTTTAAACTATTTTTTTTCCCCCCTGGTGGTCCATTTTACAGAAAGCAGCTCATTGTTATCAAGATTTGTACTCTTTTTAAATGTTTTTTGTTTTGTTTTGAAATGTTTTAACCATGGTAATCTTTAGCACTTTAGAGGGCTGTGCATGGCCAGAGGCCTTAGGGGGGCAGATAACCTTTTCTGGCCCACAGCAGGCCCAAGGCCTCTTGTGTTTCCAAGTGACTTCTAAGGCTTTCTAGGGCTTTGTGTTTTCATTTTTATACCAAACAACTATCTCTCTCCATTGGTAACTGTTGCATGCCCAACATTTTCATACTCTATTTTTTGCCATCCTGGTCTAAACGTTTTGTAACTCTTTTTGTACTGTGTGTTCCTGTGTGTGTGTGTGTGTGTGTGTGTGTGTGTGTGTGTGTGTGTGTCCACTTGTGTGTTTATGTGGGTTGGTGAGGGGGATGTGCTTGTCCATACATGACTTATTGTGAGATGAGGCTAGCTGTCCGCATAGCCCGTTATAGATAAATCTGAAGGTAGAGGTACATAGCTTCTCATTCATTCCAGTCAGCTGTAGGCCACACTGCTTTAGTGTGCATGTAGGGGTTCTCAACTCAGTGCTCTTGCGACTATTTGTGCACATACACAAACACTTGAGTACTGTGTGTACAATGTATACATGATGTATAAGTGTGTGTTTGTTGAATAGAAGGATATACAGCATATTGCTATTTGTAACTATTTAACAAAGTTGTGTGTTTCTGTAGTGGTAGTTAATGGTGTAGACATTCATCTGGCATGTGGCTATTTTGTGTGTCAGAAACGAGGAGTTTTGATGGGAGGGCTTATTTGGTTGGGCCTCACAGATCGAACTTTTGTTTTGGTTTTCTAAGACATCGGCAGCCATTTCTGATCTACCTAAAAAGTGCTACGTGTAGTTACTATATGGACACTTGTGATGTTTACATTTGCGGTCATATCAGTTGTCGGTTTTGTGTTTTTTCGAAAACATAATAGCAAAACATTAACCTAGACGGCCCCATGAAGGAGACAAGATATCCCTTCAGGCAGAACCCCTTTCATCCAGGTAACTCAAGTTAGTGCCACATCTCGGGGGACATTTAGTCCTATGGGCCGCCATGTCCAACTGTGCTAGAAAAGACTTTAAAAGTGACTTGCGTGTGTGTCTGTATATGTGTGTGTCTAACTCTGTCTTGTATGTATCCTGCGTTGTGTACATATTTAAGTGTTTACAGTTCTCATTTTTCATTCAGAATCAAGACCATGTCATATTTTTCCCTTACTTTTTATAATGTGCATTTCACAAGCCAGGTGTACCTGTCGTTTCCATTATCATCGTCATTACCCGTACACATTCATCACCTTGACTTTACCTGTTCATGTATCATTCTCTCTCTGATGGGTCTTTATTTCCTCACCCGGGTTGACATGCAGTATTTTGTGGGGTTGACATGCAGTATTTTTTCATAAAGGTGAAATGATGAAATGTACCATGTACATTTGAACCAAATAGACATACTGTAAATGCACATACACAGGCAAACAAGAAGGTTTTCCCAGGGGGGTTCACCCTGTGCAGACTAGCCGTGTCGACGGTCTGACTACTGCATTCAGCCCCCGTGTCAGCTCTGTGATGCGAGACAATGCGACTGTCGCCATCACTGTGCACCCAAACTGTGATTGTTGTCCTTTTGTAGAGCTCCTCTCGGCACCCGGCGGGATTATACCCCAACCCGCCCCCCCGGGCTGAGGTTTACTGCAAAGCACATTCGGCTCGGGGACCGCAAGCAAGCCATAGAAACAAGCAAACATACCAACTGACCGACCAACAAACCGATCCTTAACAAGCCACTCTGGTTTTCAGGGTGTTAGAGAATGTGCTTGATTACCTCACGGTGTAGGAGAGATCAAAGTGACACTACATCTAACTCTGGACCAACCATGATTTTACACTCGATTTGTAGAAGATGTTATGGCAGCAGAACGTGAAGGAAAAAAAAACCCTTTATGTTCAAAATAGAAATCCTTTTAAAATTCTGTTTCTTATTTCACCATTTGATGTCACTACTTCAATGTATGTCTTTTGAAGCTTTTTGTCATTTTAATAGTTGTCATTTTAAGATCACGAAGAACAGAAAAAAAAGTTAAATCTTTCATACCATTGTAACATTTGTCGAGTTGAAAACCTGTTTATCACTTGGCATACATGATATTTTTGTTTGTTTGTTCGTTCTTGAAGTATTTTGTGCCTTCGCAAGCCTTGCCCTCATACTTTTTATGAAGCTTTTGTATATACTAGATATTCAAGACATTAGATTTCGTTGTTAAACTTGGAGAGAAAAAAAAGAAGAAAAACATGAGTTCAAAAGATGACAAACAACATTAACATTTAGTGTGGGTTTTGTTTTCTTGGCGTTACTGACCCATGTCTGGATTAGGCATTTTAGTGACTGACTGAAGTGCATGTGACCATCTCCTGAAACTGCTATGCAGCTCAGCTGGAGTGAACCGTAAGTGAAGAGGGATGGGCGTCCATCTGTCAGATCTGTAGTTGCCTTGGCGAGATTGCTTGTCACGAGGGATAAGAAGGGAACTGAGGAGGTGAAACGTTGATGCTCTGATATTTGTTGAGAAGCTGGTGAAGTCGTCTAATGTTTGTTTGGGCAGTCCATACATGGAGTCTGAACAGTTTGGCTTCTGAACACAAATTAAAGTAAAAACTCTGCCCTGCCACCAGCAGATTGTATGCTCTTATTGTGGATGAGTGTGTGTGTTTGAGTGTAGTGGAGAGAGGACATTTCATCATGTTTTTTATATATATATATATATATATATATATATATTATATATATATATATATATATATATAAATATAACAAATATTATTTTTTTTTTAATTATTTTTTTTTATTATTTGGTTGTCATTTGCTTGACATAAATTTGTCCATCATTTTGGACACTATAGTGGCAAACGTTTATGTGTGAGTGTGTGGGCATATGTGAGTGTGTGTATGTGTGTGTTTTTGTGTGTATGTGTGTGTTTATGTGTGTGTTAACCATCATGTGAACAACCATGTGAACTAATTATTGAATTTTACATATAAATATACATGTATTTTGCTTTAATATGAACATTTGTATACTCCTGCAATTATATTTCTGTAAACTATGCTGCTATCTCTATGAATAAAGATAGATCTCACATTTTCTGTCTCCTCACTCCCTAAATTGCAGTTGAATGTATTTTAGTTATTTAATAAATAAAATAATACCTCACGTAAAACATATCAATTCAAGACAAAAGTTTAGTAGCCGTGTGTGTGTGTGTCAACAACAGTAAAAATAACAAATCTACATTTACTGAATGAAGGTCCTGTCTACAAACATGTGATCAGATCACAAGTGGACAGCCTGAAGATGCATCGCTGTTTACACCTGTATTAGACACTGCTGACTACTTGTTCAGATTTTGTTACGGCCAACATTTCTTCCACTGTAAGTCTCCTTTAACAGGAATGCATCAGGGCATACAAGTGTTTACACTACAAACATTGTGGTCAAATGCATCCCAAACCACTTCAGCAACAACACAGTCAGCAGCGCCTTGCCTGAACACTGAATACAACAGTGATGTGTCTTGGCTCATTCACTCATTCCTCAAACCTAATGAACAGTGTGTGTCCTATTTCTTAGATTGTGTTTATTAATTTGTCTCATGTTGCAGTTTGTTAAAAAATGTTATGAAATTATTAACTTTGGTGCCCATTGAGAAAATTACAGTCATAGTAACCATGAGGAGAAAATATAAACAACACCTTGTTCATCTTCAGGAAAACTGTTGAATAGAGAGGACTGTACTAGGGTATTCCCTGCCCTCAGGAAGGGCTAACTTGCCAAGGAGATGTTTGTTTACAGATTTACCGTACTCCCTCTAGATCATGCACAATTCTACAGTTACCTAAAGAAACATTTAGCAAATAAAAAAGAATAACAAACAAATACAAACAGTTGGCCAGTTAAAATATGTTGAGGGTATTGCCTGTGGATGGTTTTGGTGCCCTTACAGAAGCCATGTTGGTGTAGGCACTTTACCCTTCATTTGTGGCTGCTGGTGGTGGAACAGGAGGCATTTTTGAGTGGCTATTTGTGGTGTTAAGATGAGGACTGTTAAACGAAGATTCAATAGAATATGGTTGTTTAGAAATTACACTATCTTGAAAGAGAAAATCTGTTAACAACATTTGCTAAGCAACACCCACCCTAAGAAGTCTGATGTGTAAAGCAACCTTAAAGGGACCCTATGCAGTTTTGGCAATTTCTTGGGCAAATGAAGCTTTGGTGAACCACTGAACCACAGCAGTGTGAACCTAGCGACACTAACTGAAAAGCAAAAAGATGGCCGCCACACATACATTTTTCAACATAAAAGTCCTTAGCAAACCAATATTTTTGGTTACATATACTGGTCTGGGTAAGGTCTTTTATGTTGAAAAATCTACATGTGCAGCCATATTGGATTTTTTCATTAGTGTTGCTAGCTTCACACTGCTGTGGTTTAGTGGTTCACCAAAGCTTCATTTGCCCATCACTACAATTTCTACATTGTTTTCTCAAAGTTTACTCTACGGAGCTCCCCCTACAGCTTCAGAGTATATATTTTACGACACTCCTTGCTCGTCAGTCTGCCATTTCCTCTTTCTCTGTTCCCTTCGACAACAGTTTACTCGTTTTCTGCTTCTTTTCGGCGGCTCTGCCATGACAAATGTCTGAGAAACTCCATCGCTACTTTGTCAACACTGATACATAGATCCATTCACAGACAACCTGAACTCGTCTGATGCTATTTTCTAACCCGACAGCTAACCATGAGCATTAAAATTATGCCCGTCCTGCTTTTTTTGCATATTGTTTTTTTTTACAGCTTAGCCTATTTGAAGGCAGTTTAGCCTACAGGTGGGTTGTATGGGGGATTATGCAATACATTGGAAACAATGCAGTATCACCTTATTTTAGTGGGCTGTTTATTATAGGTCCTGTGTCAAGATTGTTGATATCAATTAATAGCCAGTTACTGTAAGATTCAATAAGACTATCACTATCAAGACGCGTTCCCACCTGTAAAAGGGGAAAAGTGCTGTAAGAATCATGTTCTTTGACTTCTCCAGTGCTTTTAACACCATCCAACCCCTCCGACTGGGTGATAAGCTCCTGCAGATGGGTGTGGATGCTCACCTAGTATTCTGGATTGCAGACTATCTAACAGAGAGGCCACAGTTCGTCAGACTGAAGAACTGCCTCTCTGACACTGTGATCAGCAGTACTGGAGCTCCACAAGGAACAGTGCTCTCTCCAGCCCTGTTCACCCTGTACACGTCTGACTTCTGCTACAACACAGTCATGCCACATGCAGACAATTTTGGACGATACTGCAATTGTGGGGTGTATCAGGGATGGACAGGAGGAGGAATACAGGAGCCTGGTGGAGGACTTTGTGCAATGGTGCAAACTCAACCACTTACAACTCAACACTGCTAAGACCAAGGAGATGGTAGTGGATTTACGGAGGTCTAAGCCTCCAAGCCTCCAAGCCACCATTGAGGGGGTCAATGTGGAGTCGGTAAACACTTACAAGTATCTGGGGATATACCTGGACAATAAACTGGACTGGTTGGTCAACACTAAAGCCCTCTACAAGAAAGGCTGTACTTCCTGAGGAGGCTGCGGTCCTTCAACGTCTGCAGCAAGCTCCTCTGGATGTTTTACCAGTCTTTCGTTGCTAGTGTCCTCTTCTATGCTGTGGTATGCTGGGGAGGAAGCACTAAGAAGAAGGATGCTGGGCGACTAGACAGGCTGGTAAGGAAAGCTGGCTCTGTTGTGGGAGCTGAATTGGAGTGCATCACTTCAATATCAGACAAAAGGACCCTGAACAAACTGATCAACATTTTGGACAATGACTGTCATCCACTTCATAGCACTAACATAAAGCAGAAGAGCTTGACCAGTTGGAGACTACGCTCACTGCGTGCACAACAGACTGAGGAAGTCATTTGTCCCCAGGGCCATACAACTCTTCAATGCTTCACTAAAGGGAAGAGGAGAGATAGATTTGTCTGCATAATCTATCTGCCTCTACACCTTCCTCTACACTTCCAGGTCCTCTGACTGTACAGGCTGTCCCCTGGCCCACTGTGTTACTGCTTACACTGTCTACACTGTCTGCTGGCTATATTAGCCCACATGCACAACCCCTCCCTCCATCCCCTATTCCGAACTGTGGTCTATCTTCATACTTGACCAATGGCTGATACCCTATTACATCAAACCTTAATACGTCAACCTATCCTTGCACTGCTGCTATAATTCTTATATTTAATGCTGGTCTCTTATATTGTCCATATTTATTGCTGGTCTTTAGACTTAATCCCTGTGCTGTTGCATTGTTGGACTTATTTGCACTACCACCATGACACCCTGCGCTGTTGCACTGTTGGACTTATTTGCACTACCACCATGACACACACCTCATAACACACCTTACCACTGCATACTGAAACACAAGGTCAGTCCCTGCCCTGTTACTGCAAATGCCTCATGATTATACATCCTTAGTACATTCATGTGGATCCTTGATTTAGTATCTTTTACTGTCCTTATTAGTGATGTCAATTTATTATTTCCTTTCCTTGAGCTACTGGGACCTTGAATTTCCCCTATAGGGGATCAATAAAGTATATATCTATCTATATCTATCTATCACTGAATCATGATAGCCCACTCTATAAAATTCAGTATGTGATTATATTGTGATTATATACATTATATACTGTATGTCATTCTTAATGATTAGCTAAAGGAGAATCTGGACAATTGCAAAAAGTTTGAAAATACCATCTGTTAGTACAAAACACACCTTTCAGTCATTTTCATCCTGAAATTTAAATTTCATTTTAAAACTGCACCACTTCAACACATTACATTAACAATATTTTACTTTAGGGAGAAAATTGGAGCACACTGGGAGTCTTTTGGAGTCACTGGGACATTCTTTAATATGTTACAAATGTGGCATTGAAGAAAGCACAATTATCATAATCTTAATGTAAATGGTATGGTGGGTATTTGAAATACTGTCCACATTTCCAATAAATATATAAGTTCAGAAATATAGTTGACCTGGTTGAACTTATTTAGCAGAGGAAATACTTCAAATATGCCACCAAACCAAGTAACAGCCTACCAACAAAACTCCACAGTTTGAACATCATATTAGCTGATATAGACCTAGTTGTAACACTGAAGCTTTCCATTAAACAGTTTGTTGTCCACTTCAATACATTTTCCATAAATAGGCTAATGCTATAAAAAAGTACATTATGATAATGCACCTTACTTAATCAGTCTTATTCAAATGACGTTAACTCAAAGAACAACAATAACAATAATAAATACTAATATTGTATGTAAATATTTAATCTTATACTGATGGCAAAAACTATATTTCTTTCTGATATCCACTCCAAGTACTTTAACATGGGAATAGTGAAATTATTTATTGTAATTGTTTAGATTTAGCCTTACACTAAGGCTGACTGTCATTAGCTCGGAATTAAGAAATTAAGCCATTGTGCTATTGAAGATGAATCATGTCTGAAAGCACAGCAAACAAACAAACATATTTTAAATTCGGGCATATTAGTCTACTTTTATTGGAGCTGTCAGGAGATATGTGCCTAATATGCTTGCTTACATTTCACCCGAATATTATCGAAATATTTTTGTAACCATGTTACCGCAGGAATCCGCTTATTTTTGATCAGCCCCACGCGTCAATGTCAGAGACTAGCCTTTACCTAACAGCACCAGCCCGACGCAGCTCACTTTGCCATGATTCGTGACACATTCTAACATCTTATTAACATTAATGTTCCAACTCATCATCAACTCTGTTGTTACTGAGGTTAAGTAGTAGTCTACTGTCAAGTGTTTTTAACAGATGGCCACTTTCAATCCCTGTTTAGTCCCTGCTTTGCTGGCAAGTGAAGGGCAAGCTGCTTCCACACTTGAAATGTATTAATGTTCCAATACAGTCAGTAATCGGTTTTTTTTTTTACTTTTCACTGAAGGAGACTGGGGGGGTGGCAAGCAGGGTGGCCGAGTTTTGACCAGTGGTGGCCGTGGCCCCCCCTGGCCACCACGTAGCTCCGCCCCTGCCTGGCGTGTATAGTGCCGTAAAGCAATTTGTTACATTTTACTCATTCATTCGTAATCATAGACTGTATATATAGAACTGGACAGTGTGGCTGCATTCTACAGTGTTCTATGGAATTGAAGCCGCCGAGGCGACGCCATCTTGGAAAATTTGGAGCCAATTTGAAGTGCGGCTGCGCAGCAAAAGTTGAAGCATGCGCAGTGAAGAGGAGTCGCGGTCAGGCACGCCCACTCAGTTGCCACTCAGCGAGTTAAACACGCCCCTTGTCAAGTGAAACCCGCCCCCTTCTCCTTTCCACAACGCAGGTCGACTCGGCGCAGAAGGCTAGCTGGCTGGATGAATTTTGCGGCTGTGAGTGAGCTAAACAGTACAAACAACAATCGGTTTGTTCTTGTCTGGTAAGTGTTGCGTATCAATTGAAAAGTTTTTTTTTTGTCTATTGGTGTTCTTAAATACGTCTAAGAGAGCTTATTATGTTGATTATAGACTGTGACAATTTAGTATGGTGAATACTAATGAGCTAACAACAGAAATACGGACAGCGAATTAGATGCTAACGTTAGCAGCTACATTAACGTTACCGTTAACGGGAGGCTAAGTTAGTCGTTGAAGTGAAGATTAGCACACAGCTCCCGTAACAGTCGATGCATGATATACTTGGATTTATTAGTTGTTGCTGTTTTCAAATATCTCAATCTTAATGTATGCCATCTCAACATGGAGTAACCATTGACTGTACATGGGGATTAATAACACTAGACAGTCAGTACAGTATATGATGTGATAAAGCAACGGTATGATGTGATAAAGCAACGCAAGTTAACGTTAACGTAATGTGAAGCATGGACCTCATCAACCCGTCATGTTAATGTAACTACTAGCCAGTTTGCCAGCGTTGCATTTTTTCTAACGTTAACGACAGACACCTGTTAGAGCTACTTCTGTGATGGTAGGTCGGTAGCATAGACTGTAAAAAAATAGATCGGTAGGTCGGTAGTTGTAGACCGCATAAGTGAATGATCGATAAATGAAACGCCTGCATTAAACACTACGCCAAGAACCAGTCACTTCCCAGGGATATCGTGAACATTTGAGAAAGACCTTAGTTTGTCATCTAACGTCCATGATCAGTCATACTGATAACGTTATTTTTCAAGCTGACGCAAGTTAATAACATTCACACCGCATATTTAAATGTGTAGTTAACATTAGGTAGGCTGTAAAGTTTATTGCACACACATATTTAATTAATTGGTATTACTAGTGGTGTTGAGTGCCTGATTAGATGCTTTGTAATGTTGTAAAATTGTCTGACTAACTTTATTGTAACTTTCCTTTTTGCAGGTAAGATATGGGTGATGGCTGAATGTACTGGAGGTGGCGGCAAGGTGGTCTCCATGATCTACATTAGTCTGCAAGCAAGGGAATGCCTACGTGAAGTGGTTTGGCTGGAGTGGTCTGAGGTGCCATGTCCTCCCCCTTTCTCCAAGTCCCCTGACATCCATCTCCCTGACATCATCACCCACCGTCACTGGATCAACATGAAGCCCCTTATACATGGGACATGGCACAGCACCACTACGTTCTGAAAACACATGACTTTCAATAACTTGCGTGGCACCAAGGAAAGTCTGCCGCTGCTCTGAACCTTCTGTTAATGTGACCTCATTCATACTTGAGTCTGTACACATCCCTTTGTTTCTATTTTCTTTATTGATGTCACCCAAACTTCAACTTTCTGTATGCCCCTGAACTCACACAAATTGTAAATTGCAATGCGCCATTTAACCAGTGGTGTAGTCTAGTTAGTTAGTTGTAGTGGTGGGTATACTGTGAGCAACCCCAAATGTTATTAAATACGTATCCTTGCCTATTTTAAATGGGTGTACTGAGATGATGATGCTTTTTAAATGGGTTTACTGTGTAGTCCTGTGTATCACGTAGACTATACCATACCACGGTCATTTAACTGCCTTGGTATTTAAGTCAGAGGCCATTGCTTAGTATTTAACTGTAGCCTACACAAAGATGTAGACGTTAATAAAATAATAATTATTTGTTGATACTAAATCAATATTGAATGTTTTTTTTTTTATTTCTTTTGTGTGATATATCATTCAGAATGCTGTAACATGACTGGTCTTCAATCAGCCAAAGAGGACACATCGTAACTCCTCTCCTAGTTACTCTCCATTGGCTCCCTACAGTAGCCAGAATTCAATTTAAATCTCTCACTTTGGCCTATAGGACACTGACTGGATCTGCTCCTTGTTATTTTAATTCAATGATCAAGATATACATCCCCAACCGCCCACTGCGGTCTTCTGATGAGCTTCAGTCTTAAACGCTAGGTCAAATTCAAGACTCTTTTCCTCAGTGGTTCCATGTTGGTGGAATGAGTTGCCCAGTGCTCTTCGTTCTTGTGATAGTTTTTGGTCTTTTAAGCACTTCTTATACATTATGGTTTGTATGCAGTAGTACTATTTTATTTTCATTATAGGCTGTTGATTAATTTTACATTTTTTATTATTGATATTCTCTTTAATGTAGTCTTACCATGTTTTTGATATTATTGATTGAATGGGCATTATTATTTATTATTGCTTTCCCCCCTCATTGTTTATTTCATTAGGCTATTGATTGATCCCTGTTTTAAGTATTATATTGTTTTGTATTTGTTAAGGGTAACCATAACCATCATCATCATAATGGGGTATTTTCTTATGCACTTGAAACAAAGAATAAAAATGTTTCTTTAAACGTAGTACCACTTTAAACACATCACACACTGAACAGCAAAGTAGCTTCCTGATTATGTGTAAAATGTTTACAGAGTATCCTGATGTAGTAGGTCCATGTTCTCATATTTTTACAGCTGACATGAAAGCTGCAGCATTACATTTTTTATTTATAATGGAGCACCCTCTCTGGTGAAAGACTAGCAAGCCTGTGGTAGAGGCATACGATTACAGACATATTGAGAGAGCCTATCAATGAGTTGTCACAGTTTTCAATTTAGACGTATTATTTTGAAATGGGGTACGTCTATGGGAGGATTTACACATCACTGGGAATACCTGATCAAATCATACCAATGCAAAATGCTTCTCCAGCAGTGCAATCGCAGGTAACAACGATACCTTAACTCAGCATTTTCAGATACCGCTGTTATGAGCATACTAAGCAAATTGTCCATTTGTAACTTTGAATCCTACCTCACGTTAAGCTATGGTCCAATAATGTGTTCACTAAAACACAAGTAAAGTTATTTGTCGGGCTGATTCATAAATGGGCATACCGAGGTTGTCGACCTAGCAGGCTAGGTGGCGTTTATTGCCATTCGCAAAACTAAGCAAGAGTTAACGTTAATGAAACTTAACATCGCCTTCTCCAGTGACAAAATGTATTCAAATGAAGTTGCAACGATGATGGCGGCAATCACTGGTTACGTTAAACCATTTTAAACAAGTAGGACTGTAAATTATGGGGACTATGGCTAACGTCACTTCGGATCAATATAGCAGAGCCCTTTTACTTTACCTATCAACTGGCTAATGCTAGCATGATGTAGCATGCTATGAGCTAATATACTTAGCATCTACGAAAGAACAGCACATATCTTTTTTCACAAAGAATCTGTAACAACTAACAACGATGTCTCTTACAAACAACTACACAATGTATGACTATCAATATGTATTTAGTCAGACTGTGATAAGATATAGCCTAATGATAATGACAGCAACACTTATTTAGGTTAGATTATGTGTCGAAATCAGGTGTCGTTAAAATAAGTGAGCGATGGCGTGGTAGTGTCTGCAGCCTAGACGGTAAAACATAATGGATAAAGCGTCGTGTCTGCAGCCAGCCAGCTGTCAATCATAGGTGTAAACACGCCCTTTTTAGATTTGTTAATATAACATTAAAAAAAATAATTTCAGCGAGAAAAGAAAAATTGTGTGTATTGAAGCATCTTGAAAACTATTTTTTCGAATAAAAAGTTGTTGATACAAAAATAGTTTTAGGTGAGAAAAGTGACACGGAAAGTTGGCTACTTGGCCATTGAAATACATGGGGATGGGCGGAGTTACACATTGTACTGCAGCCAGCCACCAGGGGGCTCTGGACTAACGCTCGCATCACTCTTAACAGACGGCACACTGTCCAGTTCTATATATACAGTCTATGTTCGTAATAATCCAGTCACTTACTAATTTGTCTGCTGCAGCTCAAACTTGTTGCTGGAAGACGAAGTTATAGCCAAAGGGGACTATTTTCAGGTGCTGTGTGATATCATTGTGCTGATGTGCCAATAGTAGGCCTACGTTCGTAACGTTCCTTGATTATTAGGCCGGAACACTGATCTATAAAGAACTTCTTTAGATCAGTGGGCTGGAATGAGAGTATAGTTCCATGTCAAATCAGCCTAGGAAATCGCCACGTTTCATTTTCCGTTTACACTTTGTAACTTGAGAAGAGACAAGTTTTAAATAGGAAAATTACCGGAAATCTTATTCATTTCTGGGGCAGCCGTGGCCCACTGGTTAGCACTCTGGATTTGTAACCGGAGGGCTGCCGGTTCGAGCCCCGACCAGTGGGCTGCGGCTGACCCCTCACTGCTCCCCGAGCGCCGCCATTGTAGCAGGCAGTTCACTGCGCCGGGATTAGTGTGTGCTTCACCTCACTGTGTGTACACTGTGTGCTGTTTGTGTTTCACTAATTCACCGATTGGGTTAAATGCAGAGACCAAATTTCCCTCACGGGATCAAAAAAGTATATATACTATACTACTATACTTTTAAGCGTGATGCTAGCGGCCGAGATGCTAAGATCTAATCCGATTCAATGATCTATGCTAGGCTGGAGCTAAAAGTGGTATCGCCAGACTCAGAAAATGGCTGGATGAACTGGGGAAAGGTAAAAAACAATTGTTTAATTCGAGGGGAGGTGGAAAATGAGTGTAATTCCCCAAATGGTGGCGTATCCCTTTAAAAGCTCCAGCAGATCTATGCATAGGCCTACAACAACTTTTGCCTGATTTCTTCACCAGTCAAACGTCTATGGGTGAGTGGCAAAGCTGTTATTAAATATCGACTAAAGTTCACCCAAAGACATATGGAAGAATCCAAGGTCAAATGGAAGAAGGTTCTTTGGTCTGATGAGACCAAATCTGCGCTTTTTGGCCATCAGACTAGATGCTATGTTTGGCAGACAAACACTGCACATTACCAAAAACACACCAAAAATGCATCCCTAATTTGAAGCATGGTGGTGGTAGCATCATGGTGTGGGGATACTTCTCGACAGCAGGTCTGGAAGGCTTGTAAAGGTAAAGGTAAAATGAATTGAGCAAAATATATGGAAATCCTGGAGGACAATCTGATTCAGTCTGCAAGAGAACCTGGGAGAATATTTAGTTTCCAGCACGACAATGAGCCGAAGCATACAGCGAAAAACTACACAGAAATGGTTTAAAGACAACAAGGTGAATGTTCTGGAGTGGCCAAGTCAAAGCCCAGACCTCAATTATAGAAAATCTGTGGTTGGACTTGAAAAGGGCTGTTCACACCCGATCCCCTTCCAACCTGACAGGGCTTGAGCAGTTTTGTAAAGACAAATGGAGTAAAATTGCAATATCCAGATGTGCAAGACTAGCTGAGACCTATCCATGCAGGCTCCTATTGTGGTGAAAGGTGCATCTACTAAATGGAGACTTGAAGGGGGTTAATTTTATGCAATCGCTTGTTTTCTATTAAATATTTTTAATTAACATTACTTTGTAGAAATCTGCATTCACTTTGACATTAAAGAGGGGATTTTTGTAAATGAAAGTAAAAAAGGCCAAATTAAATTGTAAAATAAAAGGTTGAGTATTGTTGTTCTGCACTGTAAAAAATAATAAGTAATGGTTACTTGAAAAAAGGGTGGAAACTTGTTGCCTTAAATAAGTTAAGTAAACAAAACTTTTCTCTTCCAAGTTATGTTTACTTGATGTCTACAAGTAATGCTTACTTAGAAGAAGTTATCCTTACTTAAGACTTTAAAGTTCTGGTTACTTACTTCCAACTAGTAAAGTTTACTTCATGCCCTCAAGTAAAGCTTACTTGAAACAAAGTTGTATTTACTACTGTTAAATGAGTTACCCTTACTTTAAGTTGTAAAGGGTACTTTATGTTGGATAGTAAAGTTTACTTGCAGAATATACACAAATAGTTGGCACTATTAGATTAGATAACTTTATTGTCATTTTGCAGAGTACAAGTACAAAGACAACAAAATGCAGTTTGCATCTAACTAGAAGTGCAAAAAAAGCAGAAAAATGCAATCTGATATACAAAGACAGGTGGTGCATAGACAGGATAAGAAATATGCGGTGTAAACAGTAGTATACAGTTGGTTTACAGAAGGTGGTTTAGAGTAATATAAATTAGGTATAAATATGTGCAGTGTATTAGCAGAATAAATATGGATATTCGGTATGAACCATATAGACATATATGTACAGTATACAGCTATGTGCAGTGTGGTAACAGTACTGTAGTGCAGAAACAGTAACATTATAACAGTAGTAAGAATACGTGTATGTGCAGGATGAATAGTATGAAGAACAGTAGAAAATGCCATGTATAAGTGTAATTACAGTATGTACATTTGTAAATAAATAGAACACTATGGGTGGGATAGGGTAGTGCAATTGTCCGCGGGGGTTGGGTGTCCCCCGTCAAGGTTTCCATGGTCATGGTGGACACCTCAACAGGCACAGGCAAGGAGGCATTGGGCGGGGGCTTAGTTGGTTGGTTGTCACCGGATGCAGAGCTAGAGTTCAGTAGGCTGACAGCCGCAGGGAAGAAGTTTCCTCTGAACCTGCTGGTTTGGGTGCAGAGAGACCTGTAACGCCTCCCAGAGGGGAGTGGGGTGAACAGTCTGTGGTTTAGGTGAGAACAGTCTCTGATGATACTGCGTGCCTTACGCAAGCATCACTTGCCCTGGATGGCCTTGATGGAGGGGAGTGAGGAACCGGTGATGCGTTGGCCAGTTTTCACCACCCTCTGCAGTTTTTTTCGGTTGTATTCTGGTGTAACCTTCATGTTTCAATCAGTAGTGTTTGAGCAACTGACCTCTGACTTCACATCCAAACAAGCACAACTTACATGTCCAGTTCATTGCTCTGCATTTTCAGTTTTCCAACTGCAAAAAGAAAAAGAGGGCAAAATTATTATCAATATGCATCTATTGGTCATGTTTAACAGCTGATTAAGTTTCACATTAAATGTTAATTTAAATTATTTCTCCAGAGACCTAATTAATACTGTTAAGCTAAAAATATTATGATTTGGCAACTTAATTTTCTCTATTGCTTCAGGCCTAGTACATTTATCACAATAGAATTTAAAATGTCAATCATACGTTGGAATTATATGGATGCCATTTTGCACCTCAATAACGGCACATTCGTTCAAATTCCACACACTGCAACCTAAGTCCTCTTGCTAAATCACAACGAAAGATTTTAGATAAAAGACCATGGCTTTCTCAGTCAGTAAGGTTATGAGTCCAATTATCCTAATTGTTTTATCAATACAGTAGGAATATCGACGTAAACCATACACAGTTTAA
Organism: Alosa sapidissima; assembly: GCF_018492685.1. Lineage (NCBI taxonomy): Eukaryota > Metazoa > Chordata > Actinopteri > Clupeiformes > Clupeidae > Alosa > Alosa sapidissima. Next base: position 14,814,829 of record NC_055967.1, on the reverse strand, counting down.
TCTTTACACGTGTTGAATCAACTTAGCATGCTAGCAAGCGTTTCTCATGAGAAATGGCTAGCTTCTAACGTTAGAACCATAGCTAAACTTCATTAAGAGAGCTCATGAAGACAACTGCTATTGGCAAATTTATACAGCCTAGTTCTAGACCCCAGGCGCCACCACTTCCTCATAACTTCGATAACATAAAAAATATCAAAGGGCTTGAATACCTAGAATATTTGTTTTCTGCTCTGCATGGTCTGAGGCAGTGTTAAAGGTCCAGTATGTAGGAAATAATGGAAAATAAACTGTAACCATTCCAAAAATGATGATCATATGTTGTCAGAGAGTAAGGAAAGACGATGAATTGAAGTAATGGCTTATTTGACAACATTACTCTAACCCGTAAAACCCCGTAAAACCCATGGAAAAAAAATGAGTTACGGGGCGGAATGTCTTGGAATTTTCGTTTATGTTTTGAACGATTCATTCTAGAATAGCGTATTAATAATGGGCTAGCGCGTCCTCCTATTTGGGTTGCCAAATTAGCAAAGGCCAACTGTCAACAGCTGTCAGTTGTAGTCATGAACGCCTACGAGAGGCAGGCAAATTTCCAAAATTTAAACAAGAAACAAATTAAGTGGACATCGGAGGAGCTTCCTGAGATGGTGACGTCTTCGTCAAACGAAGAATATCAAGTCTGACGCAGAGCTGGCCATATTTCTCCACAACAGGTAGCCTAGGCTAAACTTCATCTGCATCGCTAACTTCAGCTAAATATGTTACGTTGGTTAGAGAGGTATTTTTTGTTTTCACTGTTTCCGTAATGTGTAGCTGGGTCATGGCTGGAGAAACGTTAAAGCAGCTGCAGGTCAAGTAACGTTAGCTAAGTCTTAATTACATCTGGCAACCCAGAAGAGGCTCGCGTCTGGTAGTCTTGAGAACGTTCACCAGTGTTTTGATTTTGGCCTGCAGAACGTTCGGTAACAATCCTACAAATCGCACCTTTAACAAAGATCTTTGGTGTTAACTCGCATAGCTGCTATCAGTTAGCTGCAAACTGTTAGCAGCTAGCGCATATATCGGCCACTTAGCAAGTTGAACTTAACATTACCCCAGCTGTTAATGAAACCGAATGTACAGTTTTGCACAAATGCTGTTAGTTCAACCTATACTGTAAACATTTGACACATTAATACATACTGTAAACTTACCGGACAGAGCAAGTCACTGGTGAAGCTGCGTTACACTCCCATCCCAAAAGTCAGCCACACCGTAACACTGCCGACCGTTGGCTGTGGAATCCAGAATGCTCCCTCTGCTAACTGTGCGCGTGTGCACTGCGTGAGTCCAGTTTACTCAGGTCTGAGTTGTGAAGCTTACTCGTGTATCTCCAGTTTTAGACCCCATTGTTGCAAGTTCGGCACATTACTAATGTTACTCTAGTAGGAACACTCAGCCTATAGTAAGTAAAGTATACTTGTGTTACTGCAGTAAGATGTAGTGTCATTTTTTACAGTGTGGCATGTTCCCTTTAACATTGCGGCTACTTATTTTTCTTGAGAACTTTAATCATCAGTGGGCAAATTAATATGATCATCCAATCGGAACGCCTGGAACCGGTTATGTGTTGCTCTCAACACTAAATCCACTTAAATCAACAGTCAATGTACTGATGAAGGAATAGATTAAATAGACAGATATTTGTGATTTTATGCTCCATTTTCAGTATGTACTTTATTTTGATACTGAAAATTAGGGTATATTTTATATTTTATTTTAAAATACATGTTTATGTATTTTTGCCCATCCCTGCCATAGGGTTGGGGTCAAATAGGCTAGGCTACTGTTAGGCTAATTGACTAACTGGTAAACAGCCAAGACTGTGTGCAAATCTCTCTCTCTCTCTCTCTGTGTAGGCTATGACAGGGACACAAGTAGGAGACTGGAAATGTGAACTGACAAAGACATGTGCTGCGTGATTGAGAAACAGAGACAACATTGGGAAGGACGGATGATCACATGGGTACAATTGCTCATGTTGCGGCAGTCACAAGCGCAGTCAGTGTAATTTATTAAGTTGGACAGTGTCTGAATGAGATGTTTGGCTGGATTGTGGTATAGGTCCAGGCATGACAAATGACAGGGAAAATGACAATTGAATAATAGACAACGGGCACATTCTGAAACTGTCCGTGTGTGTGGTCGATAAAGGCGTAGCCTTGTCAAAGCACAGGTTGGAGCGTCTAAATCAGATTATTAGGTAAACTGGATTGTGACGTAGGGGTTTAAAACTGCAGGGAGCATCACACACCCTTGACCACACTAAGTAAGTAGTCGATGCTTGCTTGAAGGCGTAGGCTAACTGAAGGCTCTGCCCTGTTTTGACGGGTTATGACTCCACAAACAGTATCGTAGTTTACAATTCAAGGGCGAGCTCCAGCAAGGATGGCGTCCTTTCTACAGGTAAGATGCTGCGTTTTCAATGATAGGGCATAATGTGTTGTAGACTAGCCTAGGCTCCACCTTTGGTTGGTTAAATGGATCTATTGCTGGTGATAGTCCTAGTAACACTGATGAAAACGAGCGTAAATATCTTCATAAGGTGTGGTTCTTCAACGACTATTTTCATGAACAATGTAGCCTAGACTGCTACGTTACCTGTGGCTTGTTACATGCGAATCGAAGCTGCTAGATGTTGGCTACACAGTATCAGCAGACAAGTTGAGCTGAAACAAATAGGTAGGCAAGCCGAATATTGCCAGACTGCAATGCACCATACAGTTCCACACATGGATACTAGCATGCATGTGTTAGTTTGAACAGAATCAAAACGGTACCTTAACCAGTTTATTTCACAGAGGACTCCATTGGTTAAACCTGTCAAGTTATTTAGCCCAACACACACACGGGCTACGCTGTCCTTAGAAATAGCTGCTTGACAAGTCTTCAGAAATTAGTTGGGTTTGTAAAGCCGAATTTGTATTCCTCTTTGCAGATATCGGACGATGAAAAGGGACACGAGCTGGGTCTCTTTTGTGTCCCCAAACACTACGAAGAGGATTTAGACCGTGTCATCATTCCGCACGGTCTCATCATGGATAGGTATAGTGGACTGATCACATCTCACGTTTGATATAGGCTAAATGTAGCCTATGTGTAGGCTACATGGATGTTGTAGGCTAGATGGTTGCTACTGAACTGCTTGTTTTGTAATAAGACCATAAGCCCTGTTTCGACTGCAATATTATTTCATCTATAGGCTACCTGAATTAAAAATGTGTGTGTGTGAGTGAGTGAGTGAGTGAGAGAGGGAGAGGGAAGGAAGGAGGGGTGAGTGGAAGAGCACAGGGAACTCATTTGCCTCAGAAATTTTGTGGAGTGAATTATATTGTTTACACTGTAAATTCCAGGTAAAACCATTTGATTTCCCTATACTCATTGTCCTCTCTGTCAACATTTCCCCCATCTTTGTTTTGTGTAATTCTACTTAGGACTGAACGCTTGGCCCGAGATATCATTCGAGACATGGGAGGACATCATATAGTTGCTCTTTGTGTGCTCAAAGGTGGTTATAAATTCTTTGCTGACCTGCTAGATTTCATCAAGGCACTTAATCAGAACTGCGATAAGTCTGTACCGTTGACTGTGGATTTCATTAGACTTAAGAGCTACTCAGTGAGTGCCCCATCTACATTTCTATTTCTTTTTACTCTTGACTTGAAAAATCATTGAACAGCAGTAGCCTATCATTGTTCATTCTGTGTTCACACATATTCTCTGTTCTGTAAATTACAATGCTACATTTAGTTCTGTAAAAGAACTGAACTGAACACAGAGTTTGCATGTTGAGCGCACAGAGCATGAACCTTCTCTCATTTTCTCTCTTCTGCTCTCATAGAATGACCGGTCAACAAACAAAGTGAAAGTTATAGGTGGCGATGAGTTGTCTGCCCTGACAGGGAAGGTAAGTTTAGTTTAACAGCTGTAAACCTCTAGCATTTTTGACTGTTGTACTCATGGTTGAATCTGATGCAACTGTTTTTCTTTCCACAGAATGTGCTGATTGTTGAGGTAAGATTATCATTTGTGTGGTAACAAATTCTCTTTTATGTAGGCCTAAGATGTGGTATGGCTACAGCTGTCTGTCTTATGGTATGTGTTTCAGGACATTGTGGAAACAGGCAGAACCATGGAGACTCTGCTATCACTGCTGAATGATTATAATCCCAAAATGGTGAAAGTAGTCAGGTATGACCACCTATTTCTGATCAGCTTGTACTGAATGCACTGAACACTCATACCAAATGCCTTGGTACTGATCATCTAATTTCATCAGTTTGTTGTAGGGCCTCTTAAGACCACCAAACAGTGAATAATGGAAGTGTATTATAATGTATTTGAATAGGGATGGACGTGTATTGTATAACATATTTGAATAGGGATGGGGAGTTTTATATTCCCAGCTTGGATGTAAATGCTGACAAAACGGGAAAGAAGAGCTGGGGCATTTGTCCGCAACGAGTGACCGTGTCACATGACAAGGATCCCATATAGCGGATGGAATTAAAAGCGAGAGTGCACGTTGCTGAGAGCATTAATGGTTAAACGGCAACCCACTCCCCCTCCTCTTCTTGTCTGCACTAAGTTTAGACCTGATGGTGTGTGGGCCTCAGAGTGAAGCATTAGACTTGATTTGGCGTGCCAGTAACTTACGCTGTGGCAGCAAGCCAGCATCTCCTCTCCTGCCTTTATATACACTGATGCCAAGCAAAAGATGCAAACGCTGAGTAGACTGCACAGAGTAACTGAGCTAATATTGGCTGTCAGTGAACGCTGAATGCACAAAGTGCCTGTGATGATGGCCAGCTTAATTTCGAAAAAGGCTTTTCTGGAAGGCCTGACTATATGCGCAAAAATGAGAGGGGAGGTCTCTCTGTTCTAGGCTGACATCATTTTGACGTCCGTCTTGCTATTATAGACATGGTGTTCACAGCATCTAACAATACGTCCGATGGTCTTCATGGTTTGTTTATGGACGATGACAATGTCATATTTAATATCAGCCCAAAGTCCAAAAGTCCATTGTAGCCTCAGTCGAATATAATGATTTACTTTGCTGTATATCTCTGTGTAGCTGGTCCATCAGTATTGTTTTTTTGTTTAACACATTTTGTTGATTTTCTGCAAACTGTGCACTGTAATGGTTTCAATCTTGTTTTTCATTTGATTGATGTCATAATTCAGTCTCTGACTAATGTTCCATATTATTCTGTTACAGTCTCCTGGTTAAGAGGACACCTCGGAGTTCAGGATACAGGCCTGACTGTGAGTGACCTTGTGTTCCTGCCATGTCCTAGAAAAACTTACAAACTGAGATTTTTTTTCTTAGAAAAAAAGAGCTCTCTGTGCTTACTCCATTTTAACAAATTGTTCTGTCTGAACACAGTTGAACCAGGTATTAGGGGACTGTCAGACATCCACTCTTAGTGTTATGCAATGCTTTTAGGTTACAATCTGTTAATCTTTTTAAGTACATCCCAGGAGCACAGATGTCATTCGCTTCTGACTTCAGCTCTCGGCCTGGTCGTGGCTGAAAGATAAGCCTACTCAGAGATGGTCAATACCAGACCCACCTCAGCACCCGCACCTACAAAACAAACCAACCACCAGCACGCCTATGTCTGACTGTCCCTAATTGGCACACACGAGGACCAAAGCCATCTTCCCAATGAACATGATGCATTGCTTTTATCAGATGCAACAAATCTGTAAATGAGCAGTGCATGTACCATTAACCAATTGGAATATATTTAATTATGTAAAAGCCATGAGAGCGGCAGGATTTACTGCAGGCTTTTTTATTGGTCGTCTGGTTAAGTGTGCAAGTGCAGTATAGATGTTGCATATCTTTTACAGATTTTGGATTTGAAGTCCCTGATAAGTTCCTCGTGGGATATGCATTAGATTATAATGAGTACTTCAGAGACCTAAGCGTAAGTTACAGCTCTTGACAATGCCATTTTACTGTGATAGTATCTCTACGCTTATGGCTAATGTTTTGCAATGACCACTCATCTTTGCTTTGTTTGTGTCCACATCCAGCATATCTGCATCCTGAGTGAGCATGCAAAAGAAAAATACAAAGTCTGAGCGGAGCGGGATAAACAGGCTCAGACCACTGTGAATGAGTTTCCCGTTTTATTTGAGTTCAGAATCAAATTTATTTTTCTACATTTAACTAAGAAAACTGAATGTGAAATCATTTTTCATGATGCTGGGTGGCCTGGCAGGGGTAACAAATCACAGGGGAGACTGGAAAAAAAGATGATGGAATATGACTCTTTTGGTTAATCACTCAAGTGTGTTATTTTAATAGCATTATATGTAAATATAACAAGAGTATATGTGTTATATTATTTAATTCTATTTATCTTAATAATGGAGGCCTTGGGTATATTTGAAGGCATTTTTTATGTTGTTATATTTTGACTTCATGTTACTGTGATACCAAACAGTCTCAGGCTATAATCCTTGAGAAAAAAAATGTTCTAAATCTGAGTCCATTATTATTTGTCCTTAATCCACGAGTTTTACATTATTGACTCTCATTATGAGGGGCAGGACTGTAATTTGTTTTTGTTAGTCTTATCAAGACCTGCATTATGATGACACAGGCCATGATTCCAAGTTGGGTGGTTTAGTGGCAAACCTAGGTAAGGTGAACCTGATAATAAAATAGTCTGGGGCTTCAATATCCAAACTAAGCAAAGCCAAAAGGCTCTTCTATTAGGAGGTTTACCACTTCCTCTGGGTGAACTTACCCAGATCCGTCACTTAACCACCTACTTCGAATACACTCCTGGGGGGTATTCCAAGTACGTGGTTTAGTGACAAACCTGGGTAAGTTAACTTGGAGTAAGTGGGAAACCTCCTACAACAAGAGTCCTATGGCATTGTTTTGTAAGGAGAAGGAAGCCATACAGCTCTTCTATTAGGAGGTTTACCACTTACTCTTGAGTTAACTTACCCAGGTTTGTCACTAAACCACGTACTTGGAATACCCCCCTGATCCTGTATGCTGGTCTGTTTTGTGTCTTTTCATGATGGACTCATGATGTGCTGCAATAATAACAATTAAAACCATAAAGAAAACTCTGAAAGTATTGTGCCTGTCTGCCATATATTGTTATGTCTCAATGTTGCATGTGTAGAAAGTGCAGTAACACCCCTCACCAGCAGGTGGAGTTGAGCAGAAACATGCAATGACCTAGAAGTGAGCGGCATTACTGTAATGCACAAGTCAGAATGTTTGACTGGTAGTCGTACACAAGTTGGAAGTGCCACTATAGTGCATAGGTATTTGTAAATCCCAACAGCCAGCACCAAAATCAGTGCAAGCTTCTGCAGCTATTTGGAAGATGTGACATATAACGAACCAGCTAGCCTTGTGATAACAAAATCTTTACCTTTTGTTTAGTCCACTGAAAGTTATCCACATAAACGATTAAATACACAGTTATGGAGGAATTGTTTTGGGGAAGCAGTTGCACTATATCCCACTTTTGCTGCCTTTAAGCCACTTAAATTCATAGCCTAGATGGGCATTGCGCATACGTTACAACTTGACGTGATGGTGAAGCTAAATGCCCAAGAAACGTCACGTCAAGTTGTAGGCCTACTAAACGCAAAAACTTAATGACAGCTTGTTCGTGGTGGTGTAGTGCTGCCTAATTGAAATGGGATAGGCAAGTATCTTATATTCGGCTATCACGTGTGGCACATTTATTGGGCTTTTAGCCTCTTTTAATTTAGGCCTATTTGATGAGTTACTGATAAAGACTGAGCAGCAGAAAAGTCATAGTCGATAGATCGTTTATTATTATAATTAGGCTATTGATAGCCTACTATTACTTTACTACTATTACTGTTATTATTATTATTATTCGGATGAGGCAAAGGAATGTAAATCTGAGTCTGAAATGTTGGCTACAAACAGTCTATACTGCTGTAACTGCACTGCTGCTATTATTAATTGTTAACTTCCGGGAACTATTTGAGGCTTTATATGGCTCTGGTGCAACCATGGCAACCTACATCCAATGTGCGTCCGTTGAAATGAATGCTACTAGAAATGTCTGTATTTTTCTATTCTTTTGAAGCGTTTTCACAATATTTCAAACAATACATAAGCAGAAGAGTTAATGTTATTTATTCATGTGAACATCTGAACGAGATGACAAAAAGAAAAGATCACACATGTTCAGGTTTTAACTGAACTCTGATATCTAGTTCTACAAGACAAATCCAGATGGCCTCAACATAAAGCATCCCATATATTAGTTGGACTATAAGGCATTGTGGAGATGTAAGCAAGGAAGGCATCTCACAAGGTGGCCCTGAAAAAACAGTGGAATGACAAGTGTACTTAAAGACATGGAATGTAAAAACAAACAACTAGGCTAATCATAAATACAAACAGGTATTGTCACATGTGCCAGATGATGTCACTCATCAGGTCAGATACTCTTTCTTGCTGGGCATCATGATGTTATTCACTGGGATTCTGGATCACAATTAACAGATACTCTTTGTCTGAAAAAGAATAACACTCATTTAAATGATTAGCAAAAAACAACAAGGCCATGTTTTCTGCACAGGCATACGATTAGGATACAGTTCTTACCTGGAGCTACCATGATCTCATGCTTCTTGGATCTTATCCTGAGAAATGTCAAGTCATTTTGAGGGTCAATATCTCGCACTGTACTTCTGGCCTTTATGGCCAGCTGATGAAGGAGTCCCGCATACTGCACTGTGGTTGAGTTGTCAAGTGTGGTTCTGATAGGAATTCCTTAACAGTTGACAGAAGATGAACTGCTGTTACAGCCGTTCTAGTAGGCTACATCAGTAACGTTGCATCTCTATGAAGTAACATTACAAACGAACTGACTGTACGTTAACTAGAGATACAACTAACGTCATAACGTTATATAGATATGCAATTTTGCAAAAAAAGCTGCCCTATGTTCCACAATATTACATGAAAATCGAATGAACTTAACGTTACCCTCAGCGTTTACGACTATTGTTCCAATAACGCCTTTATGGGTCTGAATCCTCTTCAGGGTCTCCTCAACTTCTGCCTGTAATACATTGGAAAAGAAAAACGTTAAAGAAACACATCAAAGGGTATGAAGAGTGTTCGGCTGCCTTGCTAAGGAACTGGTTACTTTAGGCAGTTAGCCTACAGTGACAAAAAATCGGACAACTGAATAATAATAGGCTGTGTCTAGCTGCTAATGTTCAGTTCAGTTAACGTTAGCTAACGTAAACGTTATTCGATGCCAGGGAAATTGGTCTAACTTCAAGCTAATGAATACACATTTTTCTTAGTGCCATGCGGCGGACACCCCAAACATTCCTCTAACTTACTGTGATTCAGTGGCATTAACGTTAATTCACTAAAATCAACACTGATAAAAATATGTGTTACCATTTTTCCAAGTCAGCTTGTTCGCGTTCCGGTTGCTATGTGGAAGCGGAAGTCCTTGCACCAATGTTGTCCGATGAGAGATGAGGACATCAGCAAAACTCAATGCTTTGACGTGAAAGCTGATATCCAAGTTGTTAAAGGCCTAATACGCGCAATATGACGATGTGATGCAATTATAAATCCCATAGAATACAGTTTTACGTGTATAAAATTTGTTTTGTAAAAACATGCTCTTGAAGTACTTGCGTGAATACATTTCCCATCAAACACTTCGAAGCATCGTCACAATATTATTGCGGAAGTGCAGTTGCAGGATTACAGCAACGTGAATATTGTGAATTTCGTAGTCGACCCCCTGACTAGCTCTTTAGATTGTCTGTGGCCCACAACTGTTTAACTTAACTGTGTTAAGCGATTTGTGTTATTGATCCTTTGTTCGTCATGGCAGCCATGTCACTCGCTGGAATGGATGACACTGACAGCGAGGACGAGCTGCCGCCGGGCTGGGAAGAAAGATCTACAAAGGATGGATGGGTGTACTATGCAAAGTAAGCAAACTTAAGCGCAGATTTTTAAGATGGCTTATTGTCATCAGTTGTACTGACACATGACTGCTAAAAATGAACGGACTCTTCTAATGAAATAGTCTATGCAGTGTAAAGTTAGTGCCGATGCACCTGTCTGTCACTCTGTGCAGGCTGTGCCCAGATCTAGCCTACCCTGTGTGTCTCGCAGTCGAAAGCTGTGGCTTGTGCAGGCTGTCCCCAGATTTAGCCTACCCTGTGTGTTTCGCAGTCAAAAGCTGTGGCTTGTGCAGGCTGTGTCCAGATTTAGCCTATACCCTGTGTGTTTTGCAGTCAAAAGCTGTGGCTGCAAAACCTGGCTGGTTCAGTGTTGAGTGATCCTAGCTGTCTCTTGTTTTTCCAGTCACGATGAGATGAAGACACAGTGGGAGCATCCTAAAACTGGGAAGAAAAAGCGCTGTGCTGGAGGTTTGGCTCACTCTGTCATTAAGTTGTCTTAAAATATAACAGCCACATTATTAGACTTATACGAACTATACGCACAACAGCAGCTTACCAGAGTGTGTTAGAATTCTGATTGCACACTGCAAGTAGCCTATTTGATGTATTGTTTTCTTTGATGATTTTAATGATCACTGGTTATTGTACAGATTTACCATATGGATGGGAACAAGAGACAGATGATAAGGGGCAGCTCTTCTATGTGGAGTAAGTCATTTCAGAGAAGCAGTAAGAACATCAACGAATTAGATTTGATAGAGTGGACCCTAATTTAAAGGAACTATATGTAAGATTGTGGCCAAAACTGGTACTACAATCACTTTCAAATTACTGTAGAGCGGTGTATCCCCTCCCCCTCCCCCCTGACTCGAGGTTGCCAACCCAGATGCCGAAACACTACTGACTTTGTGATTAGTAGATAGGTAGAGGTTGGTGCATCAGGCCAAAACACAACATGACATGACAAAACACAACATCAACATCAGTTGAAGGCTGCAACTTTTTAAATGACAATATCTTGGCCGGACTACTGTTGTCAGTGATATAAGTATTTGAAATGAACATGATTTCTTAATGTCTAGTGACATATCAGGGCCATTTTATGATTAATTGAAATACATTTCTTACATATGGTTCCTTTAAATGGCAGGCAAATTGCAAAGTCTGTCAGCAAGCAAAATGATCTTGCATGAACCATAGAATGCATGTCTTACTCATGGTGTGAAATTAGCTAATTAATTTAGCCTAATTATGAAATTAGTTTTAGTCAGACTTATGATTTTGAACTTTGCCCATCATCAGCGCCCATTATTTTAGGATGAATAAGACTAGAAAATATTTTGTTATTGTGTAGCAGTATGGTCTGTCGTTACAGGCCTAGTCCATGAAACTAGGGGACAAAAAAACTTTTTTTGTTTAGTTTCCATAGCTTTTTAAATGTTGTAATAAGTAAATGTTTAAACCTGTTCAATATGTTCCTAGATGGTTTCCAGTTGAAACGTTCAACCAACCAAGCCAATTTTGAAATGAAAATGAATCAGCTTTTAGCGTAATGCTCTACAAAATATTACCATTAGCTACACAACTACCCAAGTTACCATTAGCTCAATGTTGTTAACTGTGCCACCAGAAATGCCTTAGTTTGTTTATGCAGTTGAAAGGTTCTATAGTAGTGTGTTTGTAGTTGTGAATTATAATGCATTTAAAAGTGACGTTTAAATCTCCCTCATAACATCCTCATTTAACCTGTGCCATCAGCCACATCAATAAGAGAACCACCTACTTTGACCCGCGCCAGGCCTTCACTGTGGAGGATGTGCAAGTGAGGCCGAAGAGGTTCGATGGCAACTCCTCTGCCCTGGAGGTCCTGCAGGGTCATGACCTCTCCAGTAAGGTTGTTCTCATCACGGGGGCCAACTCTGGAATTGGTGAGTGGTGTTTGTTTGGTTTTTGATCACACAATATTTTACTTCTTTAATTGTGAAGAATGCTTATGGGTTTTTTTATGTCTTATTTTAGTTGAAACTGTGCTAAAATGGATGCTGGTTGAAATGTTGTTATTCAGAGCTCAGGGAAGTTTTCTGTCACACATTTGCCAATGAAGTGTGATGTTCTCCCCATTTCAGAGGTTGAGTTACAGCATTTATCCTGTGTGTGGTGCTGTTGCATCACATAACAAAAGTGTTTGGTTGTAACAGCCTCATTACATCGGAAGAAAGCCCACATTCACAGAATCTTTGGTGAACTGAACCGATATCAGAATAACTTTTTGAAAATAAAACAGTTATGACATCCTTTAATGCAGTACACAATTGTATTTAAATCAATTAACACAATGTCAAATGAGCTGCCATTTTGGACCCATTGTACCAAAGGTAACTTCAGATGTTATGGGATCTGGGAAAACACATGGTGAAATGTCACCATTCTAGCAACAATCAGGATTTTGTGAGGATGTTATCCAGGATGTTGCTAGGACGTTATCAGAATCTTAAATTGAGAGGGTTGAAACGGAGAAGAAATCAAGGATTTTTTTTAATTTCAATCCCATCACAAATATGCTTCAAAAGGAAGCCGATGGATGAGAACTATGCTGCTTATATTGTTATGAGTGGAATGACAAACCAGCTCTGAATAGGAGTGACATTTAGTGATTGCTTAGTTTAGGATAAATGTCCTAAAGAGTTTTGACTGTTAATAACAGGAGTATTTTAAGTTGGATAGATTCTCTATACTTGCCTAAATTAATCTGGTCAGAATAGTTTGGTGATCTAACTATTGTTGTATGTGTTATTATTGTTTAAATTATTATTTAAAAAAGTAGTTTTAAGAATGAGCAGATTTTGAAACAGAACAGATTTGCCACTCTGCATGTAGGATGATGTGTAAGCGAATTTATAGTTTAAAAGAAATCAATACAATAACATTCACCTTTGGCTGTCTGTTTCCGCAATAATAATAGGCCTTACGTTTTTTGTTCAACTGTACCTTTCAAGTTAATTTTCTTCTCAAATCTTTGTGCATTTCTCATCATACATTTTATTGTTGAAACCCTTATGTACACTAGAGGGCAGACAAGATCTGTCTGATCCTTCACAATACTGTATTGTGAATACTGGAAATGATGCTTTCAACTTAGTAAAT